>NW_024751258.1:0-7927 GCF_018991925.1 Homarus americanus
GAAGTTACGTATTGCTGAGGAATTTCAGCACTCCCCACTGGCTGGTGGTCGTAGAGTGGTTCCTGAGCTTCTCTCCCGGAGCCCCGTTGGGGAAGCCTACTTCCTAGTGTATGTGACTGCTCACTTATAGACGTGAGCTAAGTGTGCCTATTTGGGAAGGATAAGGATTGCTACCCTCTTTCCAGGTGGACCCGCACGATCACGGTTTTCCTGGAAAGACTCGGCTGGGATGGGTTTTGCTCCAACCCCCTTTCGTGTTCACAATCTCCTGGGAGGGAGGTGAACAGTTACAGGGGGGACCGCAGGACGAATACACTTTTGAGGGTGCAGGTCCCTAGGCCAGAGCGAAAAAGGAAAAATAGTAGTAGAAGGAAAAGAGCTCAAACCACGCCGGGAATATCGCGCTATAACTGCTCTCCAGCTGGAGTGTGGGTCACTCACACCACCAGTGGGGAGGGCAAGCTAATGCTCGATAAACCGGAAACGCTCGTGAGTTGTTGTTGACGATATCAGTCGTGGGTGGTCCGGTCCGGGAAGATGGCCAAACAATGGCACAAGAGAGAGGGCGCTCTTGGCTGACACCCCGCGCTGTCAGATGCTAGGCTTGTCAGAGAAACTCGGCGCGGGATCGGATGATCAGCGATTAACGGCAGTGGCAGTTGTAGGGGAGAGTATCCACTACAATACTCCCCCTCCCCACCAAGCGCTGCAGGAAACTTGTCGGCAGGGTTGTATTCCACATGTGAGGCATAACAGGCGGGGGAGTGAACCACTCATCCGCTACGGGTGACGACTCCGTCTAGTGACACGAGATCTGTGGGAGAAGCAGAGGGAGAAGAAGGGTTGTGGATAAGAGAAGGCTGAACAGGCGAGGAATGTGGTGCTTCTCTCGCGGGAGGTGCAAAGTCCTCAGGGGTGCCGGGTGGGGTGTCTGGGTCCATAGGTCCGGATGCAGGTTCCTCATCAGCAGCAGGGTCCACATCAGGAGCAGTAGGTACCTGAGGATGAAAAGAGGGTACCCAGAAATGTTGTGGGCGAGGTGGTGCTGCAAGAGGCAATGGTGGGTAGACTGACGAAGGAGGTGCGGGATAAATGTGTTCAGGGCGGTGGGTAGGCAGTTTCTGCATTCAAGGCTGGCAAGAGGCAGCAGCCTTGAATGCAGAAATTGCCTGTCGTAGTGTTTGCAGTAGGTCGTGACGGACAGCAGGAGTGAAGTGGTCGAGGTCAGGAGTAGGTGGCACCATGTACCCAAATGACACTATGTACCCTAATTACACCATGTACCCTAATGACACTATGTACCCCAATGACATCACATCCTCTAATGACACCATGTACCCTAATTACACTATGTACCCTAATGACATCACATCCTCTAATGACACCATGTACCCTAATGACACTATGTACCCAAATGACACCATGTACCCTAATGACACCACGTACCCCAATGACACTATGTACCCCAATGACATCACATCCTCTAATGACACCATGTACCCTAATGACACCATGTACCCCAATGACATCACATCCTCTAATGACACCATGTACCCTAATGACACCATGTACCCTAATGACACTATGTACCCTAATTACACCATAAAATTCTTAATGACACTATAAAACTTAATGACATCACATCCTCTAATGACAATATGTACCCTAATTACACTATGTACCCTAATGACATCAAGATCCAATGACACCATGTACCTTAATGACACTATATATCCCTAATGACACATGCAATTCTAATGATATTATATACCCTAATGACACCAATGTACCCTAATGACATCACATCCTCAATGACACCATGTACCCTAATGACACCATGTACCCTAACAATGACACCATGTACCCCTAATGACATCACATCCTCTAATGACACTACAAATTTAATGACACCATGTAAAAATTCTAATGACACTATGTACCCTAATGACACCATAAAATTCTAATGACATCACATCCTCTAATGACACATCATGTACCCTAATGACACCATGTAAACTCTAATGACACCATGTACCCTAATGAGACACTATGTACCCCTAATGACATCACATCCTCTAATGACAATTTACAATTCTAATGACACCATGTACTCTAAATGACATCACATAATCCTCTAATGACACTATGTACCCTAATGACACCATATAAATTTAATGACACTATGTACCCCAATGACATCACATCCTCTAATGACACCATGTACCCTAATGACACCATGTACCCTAATGACATCACATCCTCTAATGACATTCAAAATTAATGACACCATGTACCCTAATGACACCATGTAACTTCTAATGACATCACAATCCTCTAATGACACCTATGTACCCTAATGACACCATGTACTTAATTACATCTATAGTACCTAATGATATCGTATCCTCTAATGACACCATGTACCCTAATGACACCATATACCCTAATGACACCATGTACCCTAATGACACTATATAATTCTAACAATGACAATTAATAAATTCTAAATGCATCACATCCTCTAATGACAATTCTAATGACACTATGTACCTTCTAATGACATCACACTCTAATGACACTCATGTACCCTAATGACACTATAAAATTCTAATGACATCATGTTCTCTAATGACACCATGTAAAATTCTAACGACACTGGTACCCTAATGACACTATAAAATTCTAATGACAACTATGTAACCCTAATGACACTATGTAATCCTAATGACAATTCACAATTACCCTAATGACATCACATCCTCTAATGACAATTATGTACCCTAATGACATCATACTTAATGACACCATGTATACCCTAATGACACCATGTACCATAATGACACCATACTTCTAATGACACTATGTACTTTAATGACACTATGTGCCCTAATGACAATCATATGTAAATTTAATGACACTAGGGAAATTTAATGATATCTATAAAAATTCTAATGACACCATAAAAATTCTAATGACACCATGTGCCCTAATGACACTATAAAATTTAATGACACCATGTAACTTCTAATGACACTATGTAATTCTAATGACATCATATTCTAATATGACCCTAATGATACTATACTTAATGACACCATGTACCTTTATTGACACCTATGTACTCTAATGACAATTATGTACCCTAATGACACCATATAATGACACTGAAGGTACCCTAATGACACCATGAAATTCTAATGACACCATGTACCCTAATGACACCATGTGTACCCTAATGACACCATGTACTCCTAATGACACTATGTGATCTTAATGACACCATGTACCCTAATGACACCATGCAATTCTAATGACACTATGTACCCTAATGACACTATGTAATCTAATGACACTATGTACCTAATGACATCTATGTACCCTAATGACACCATGTAAATTCTAATTAATACATATGTACCCTAATGACACTCATGTAAATTCTAATGACATCCATTCTGTACCATAAAAATTCTAATGACACTATAAAATTCTAATGACAATTCATGAAATTCTAATGACATCACATCCTCTAATGACACCATAAAATTTAATGACACCATGTACCCTAATGACATCACATCCTCTAATGACACCATGTACCCTAATGACACCATGTGACCCTAATGACATTCATGTCCTAATGACACCATCCTAATGATACATTAAATTCTAATGACACTATAAATTCTAATGACATCAGCATCCTCTAATGACACAACTCAATACAATTCCCTAATGACATCACATCCTCTTGACACTTATGTAAATTTAATGACACTTAATTCTAATGACATACATCCTATCGACACCATGTAACTTAATGACACCATAGCCCTAATGACATCTATAAAATTCTAATGACATTTCATGACACTAACGACAATTATGTACCCTAATGACATCATCTTAAAATTTAATGACACCATGTAAATTCCTAATGACACCACCCAAATTGATATCACATGGTACCCTCGTAATGATACTTACATAATTTTAATGACACTATGTACCCTAATGACACCATAAAATTTAATGATACCACGTTTACCTCTAATGACAATTTGCAAATCTTAATAATTTGAATACTATGTATCTCTAATGACACTATAAAAATCTCTAATGACACCATAAAGCAAATTCTAATGACACCATGACAAATTAATTAATAATACAATTCTAATGCACAATACACCCTAATGACACTTTAATGACACCATGCACCCTAAAATGACACTATGTACCCTAATGACACTATAAAATGACACCATGTACCCTAATGACACCATCGCAGACATCCTCTAATTACACCATGTACCCTAATACAATTCATGTACCCTAACATATCATATACCCTAATGACACATAAAAATTCTAATGACACTGTACCCTAATGACATCACATCCTCTAATGACACTATAAAAATTCCCTAATGACAATTCATGTACCCTAATGACACTATGTACCCTAATGACACCATATGTTCTAATGACACCTACTCTAATGATAATTGTGCCCTAATGACACCATGTATCTCTAATGAGCACTATAAAATCTAACATACCGATGTACTTTAATGACCACCCTATGACATCACATCCTCTAATGACACCATACCCTTAATGTAAATTATATCACATCCTAATACATAACTCACCACATCACATCCTCTAATGAATAATCTATAAATTCTAATGACATCACACCCTAATGACATCACATCCTCTAATGACACCATGTAAATTCTAATGACACCATGTACCCAATGACAATTATTTACCCTAATTGACACCATGTACCCTAATGACACTATTATAATTCACAATGTACCTTAATATCACATCCTCTAATGACACTATGTACCCTAATGACACCATGTACTTAATGACATCATATCCTCTAATGACACCATAAATTCTAATGACACTATTGTACCCAATAATGACACCACACGCAAATTCTAGTGACAACAATGTACTTAATGATACTATGTACCCTAATGACACCATTTAATCTAATGACACTATGTAATTCTTAATGACACCATGTACTTAATGACTATGGTACCCTAATGACACCATAAAATTCTAATGACACCATGTAAATCCAACAACAATGACAACATGTACCCTAATGACATTACATTCTAATGATAATTTACATATACTAATGACACCATTTACCCTAATGACACCATGTAAAATTCTAATGACAATTCATGTACCCTAATGACAATCTAATGAAAATTCATAATGACAATTTATGTACCCTAATGACACCATGTAACCTTAATGACATCACATCCTCTAATGACACCCATAAAAATTCTAATGACACCATGAAATTATTATAATGGCTAATGTGCCCCATGACACCTATGTACCCCAACATTCATGGCCCGACAATTATGTACCCTAATGACACTATGTACCCTAATGACACCATATAATTCTAATGACCATAAAATCCAATGACACCATAAAAATTCTAATGATACCATGTACCCTAATGACGACTATGTACCCTAATGACATCATAAATTCTAATGACATCTATAAATTCTAATGACACTATGTACCCTAATGACACTATAAAATTCTTAATGACACTATGTAATTTAATGACAATCATGCAAAATTATACCACATACATAAAATTCTGAATGACACATGTAATTTAATGACACTATGTACCCTAATGACACCATGTTAAAATTCTAATGACATGTAAATTCTAATGACACCATAAAATTCTAATGACACCATATGTGCCCTAATGACCCTAATGACACTATGTGCCCTAATGACACCATGTACCTAATGACAATTAGAACTTTAATGACACTATGTACCCTAATGACACTATGTACCCTAATGACACTATGTACTCCTAATGACACTATAAAATCTTAATGACAATTCATGTAATTCTAATGACAATTCATAGTAAATTTAATACACCATGTACCCTAATCACACCATGCCCCCAATGACACATGTACCCTAGACGACACCATAATGTAAAGCCCTAATGACACATATGTAATCTACTTAATTATCACAAATTTCTAATGACACAAAATTTCAATCACAATGCATCGTAAATTCTAATGATACTATGCACCCTAATGACAATCATGTACTTAATGACACTATGTAATTTATCGACTATTACACGTAAGATACCTACCACCCTAATGACACCATGCACCCTAGTGCGACACCACAGTACCCTAATGACACCACACCTAGTGACACCACGCACCCTAATCACACCATGTAATCTAATGACACTATGTACCCTAATCACAATTCATACAAAAATCTCTAATGACACTATAAAACTCTAATGACACCCATTAATGTACCACATCCCTAACGACACCACGTACCTTAGTGACACCACATACCTTAATGACACCATGTACCTCAATGACACCATATACTCTAATGACACCATTTAATCTAATGACACCATACAAAATTCTAATGAATACCACGTCAAACCTTTTAAATGATACCATGTAATTCTAATGACACCCGTAAATTCAATGACACTTATTATCCTCAATGACACCATGTACCCTAATGCACCTAAAATTCTAATGACACCAAGATCTCTCTAATGACACCATGTACCCTAATGACACCATGTAACCTAATGACACAATATATGTATCCTAATGACAATCTATAAAATTCTAAATGACAATTCATAAACTTCTAATGACACCAAAATCTCTAATGACAACTAATGTACCTAAATGACAATTCACAAATCTCTAATGACAATACAACCCCTAATGACACACCATGTACCCTAATGACACCACCTCACCAACACCACACACCCTCACCAACACCCACATACCCCACCAACACCACATACCCCACCAACACCCCATACCCCACCAACACCCCATACCCTCACCAACACCACATACACCTCACCAACACCACATCCCCACCACACCACACCTCACCAACACATACCCCACCAACACCACATAACCCTCACCAACACCTCCCATACCCTCACCAACACCTCATACCCCACCAACACCACATACCTCACCAACACCCCACCCTCACCAACACCCCTCACCAACACCACAATCTCACCAACACCACATACCCTCACCACACCACACACCTCACCAACACCACATACCCTCACCAACACCCCACCCTCACCAACACCTCATACCCTCACACCAACACCACATACACTCTCACCAACACTACCCACACCAGGTTGACACACCTCAGGATCCAAGGGACCTGACCTCATCCGCTAATTACTTGAGGTAGTGGGGGGACTTCTACCTACAACCACACCTAAGGCATACATGGGCATGAGCACACCTGGACACAGCTGTCCAGATCTAACCCCTTTAGTGTTAATTGGCGGAGGTCAAACGCCGGCTGTTCCTCCCCTATATAAGGCCCTCCAGTCCTGCTCATGAGGTGATTCTGTTCATTGTCATTCTGATTCTCAGTCTGGTTACTGTCATCTCTCTCCCGTCCGGGTCGTCACTCTGTTCACTTAAGAGAGTCCGCCTGTCCCTCCCCAGGTCGGAAGGAGACCTCCTGACCAGACCCCAGCCTCACCAGCTAAGCAGAGTCTCGTATAGGAAGAGCCCAGCCAGCACCCACTGGGCCTACATCAGGGCACACGTGAGTCTTTGTCAGAGATTCCTAGGGTGAGTTACTTATCTGGAAGTGTATTCATTCATGTTGTGTCCGAGAGTCAGTGTCGAGTAAATATAATGTGTTAGTACCCGGATATAATAATGATATTAACGTGTCCATGTCATTGAGTGAATTAATAAATAGTTGTATCGAAGTGGTGTTTAAGTTATCCTTAAGAACGTAGTGTGTATTGACATATGAGATAAGATAAGTATTGGAGGACCACGTTGGAGAACCT
>NW_024751259.1:0-5494 GCF_018991925.1 Homarus americanus
CCTCTCATCGAGTATTACAAACGCCCCTGATCGAGAGTAACAGGCTCTTGACGAGGCCTCTGATCGAGGCCCTGATCATATAACAAAGTCCCTGGTCGAGTATAACAAAGTCCCCTGGTAGCTTAACAAATTCTGATCGAGTAGAACAAAGTCCCCTGATCAAGTATACCAAAGTTCCTGGTCGAGTATAACAAAGTCCCTGGTCGAGTATAGCAACAGCGACCCTGATCGAAAGTATGCTAACAAAGGCCCCTGATCGAAAGTATAACATATTCCCCTGATCGAGAATAACAAAGCCCCTCATCAGCATATAAAGGCCCCTGATCGAAAGAGTAACAAAGGGCCCTGATCGAGGCCCCTAATCAAGTATATAACAAAGTCTCCTGGTCGAGTATAACAAAGTCACCTGGTCGAGTCTAACAAATTCTGGTCGAGTAGAAAGTCCCCTGGTAGAGTATAACAAAACCCACTCATCGAAGTATAAACAAAGTCCCTTATCGAGTATATAACAAATTCCCCTGATCGAATATAACAAAGTCCCCCGAGGGGGTATAACAAAGTCCCTAGTTCGAGTATAACAAAGTCTCCTAATCGAGTATAAAAACAAAGGCCCTCATCGAGTATATACAAAGTCCTCGGATCGAAAGGCGACAAAGTCCAATTTATCGAGTATATCAAAGTCCTGATCGAGTATAACAAAGCCCCCTGATCGAGTATAACAAAGCCCCAGATCGAGTATTAATAGCCCCTCATCGAGAGCCAAAGCCCCCTTTTCGAGTATTTCTAAGCCCCTCATCGAATATCATATTAAAGTCCCTGATCGAGTATAACAAGGTCCACGGATCGAGTATAACAAAGTCAACTAATCGGAGTATAACAAATTACCCTTGATCGAGTATAACAAAAGCCCCGTGATCCAGTATAACAAAGTCCCTGATCGAGTATAACAAAGACCTCTTTATCGAGTATAACAGCGCCCTATATCGAAAGTACAACAGCGTCCCTGATCGAGTACAACAGCGTCTCCCTGATCGAAAGTATAACGAAGCCCCCTGATCGTGTAACAATGGCACCTCAACGAGTATAACAAAGGACCCTGATCGAGTATAACATAGTCCCCTTTATCGAGCATAAGAAAAGCCCTCATCGAGTATTGGCAGCAGTCTCTGATCGAGAGTGACAAAGGCCCCTGATCGAGTCTCAATCAAGTTCAAAGTCCCTGGTCGAGTATATAACAAAGTCCCCTGTCTAACTATAACAATTCCCTCAGCGTATAACAAAGTCCGATCAAGTATATAACAAAGTCCCCCGTCGAGATTAACAGTCCTCTGGTCGAAGTATAACAAAGCCCCTTCATCGAGTATATAACAAAAGTCCCCTGGTCGAGTATAACATAGTCCCCTGAACGAGTATAACAAAGCCCTCATCGAGTATTACAAACGCCCTGATCGAGGCCCCTGATCATATAACAAAGTCCCTGGTCGAGTATAACAAAGTCCCATGGTCGAGTATAAGAAATTTGATCAAGTATAACAAAGTCCTGATCGAGTATAACAAAGTCACCTGGTCGAGTTAACAAATTCCCTGATCGAGTATAACAAAGGACCCTGATCAGGTATAACACAGATCATATCGAGTATAAGCCCTCATCGAGTATTACAAAGGCCTGATCGAGAGGTACAATGGCCTGATCGAGGCCCCTAATCAAATGATAACAAAGTCCCTGGTCGAGTATAAGTCCCCTGTTCAATTATAAAAATTCCCTCATCAGAGTATAACAAAGTCCCCTGATCAAGTATATCAAGTCCCTGGTCAGGATTAACAAAGTCCTCTGGTCGTTATAACAGCCTTCATCGAGTATAACAATCCCTGGTCGAGTATAACGCTGGTCCGAACGAGTATAACAAAGCCCCCATGGTGTTCAGCGCCCTGATCGGGCCCCTGATCAAGTATAACAAAGTCCCTGGTCGAGTATAACAGTCCGCAGTCGAGTATAAAATTCCCCTGATCGAGTATAATAAGTCCTGGTCGAAGGTATAACAAAGTCCCCTGAGTCGAGTATAACAAAGTCCCCTGGTCGACAGTTAAAAGCCCCCCTCATCGAGTATAACATAATCCCCTCATCAGACATAACGAAGCCCTGGTCGAGCATAAAAAGCCCTAAGGCGATTATAACAAAGCCCCTGATCTGATAACAGTCCTTCATCAGTATAACAAAGCCCCCGTGATCGAGTATAAAAAAGACCCTTGTCAGGTATTTTAAAGGCCTGATTGAGTACAACGAGGCACCTCAACAGGTACAACAAAAGGCCCTCATCAGGTATAACAGAGCCCTCATCAGGGCCCCTGATCAAGTATAACAAAGACACCTAATCGAGTATAGCAAATTCTGATCGAGTATAACAAAGTTCCTGATCGATATAACAAAGGCCCTGATCAAGTATAACAAAAACCTCTCTGATCGAGTATAACAAATTCCCTAATCAGATATAACAAAAGGACTCTGCTCGAAATGTATAACAAAGCCCTCTGATCGAGGTATAACAAAAGGCCCTGATCGAGTATAACAAAGGCCCTAATCAGAAGTATAACAAAGGCTCTGATCAGTAGTATCTAAGGCCCTAATCGGGTATAACAAAGGCCCTTATCGAGTATTACAAAGGCCCCTGATCGGAGTATAACAAAGGCCCTGATCGGGTAACAAAGGCCCTGATCGAGGTACAACAAAGGCCCTGATCGAGTACAAAAGTCTGATCGAGTATAACAAAGGCCCTGATCGAGTATAACAAAGCCCTAATCAAGTATTTCAAAGGCGCATCTAATCAGGAGTATAATAAAGGACCTGATCAGGTATAACAAGGACACTGATCAGTATAACAAAGGTCTCATCGAGTAAAACAGAGTACCCTGATCGAGATAACAAGCCTCTCGTCGAGTATTACAAAGGCCCTAATCGAGTATAACAAAAGCCCCTGATCGAGGCCCTCATCAAGTATAACAAAGTCGCCTGGTCGGGTATAACAAAGTCCCTGGTCAGGTCTAACAAATTCACCTGATCAGTATAACAAAGTCCTGATCAAGTATAAGAAAGTCCCTGGCGGGTAAAACAAGTCCTGGTCGGTATAAGCCCCCTCATCGAGTATAACAAAGCCCCTAATCGGGTATTTCAAGGCCCTGATCGAGTATAACAAAAGGACCTGATCGAGTATAACAAAGGCTGATTGAGTATAACATATTCCCCTGATCGAGAATATCAAAGCCCTGATCGAGTATTACAAAGGCCCTGATCGGGTATAACAGGGGCCCTGATCGAGGCCCTTATCAATATAACAAAGTCTGATCATATATACAGCCCAGTTTGATGTTCCAAGCCCCTCATCAGTGTTGAAAGCCCCCTTTTCGAGTATTTCTAGAACCCTCATCGAATATAACAAAGTCCTCTGATCGAGTTTAACAAAGTCCAATCATCGAGTATAACAAAGTCCCCAAATCGAGTATAACAAAGTCCCCTGGTCGAGTATAACAAAGGCCCCTCACCGAGTATAACAAAGTCCCCTGATCGAGTATAACAAAGTCCCCTGGTCGAGTATAACATAGGCCCCTGATCGAGTATAACAAAGTCCCCTTATCGAGTATAACAAAGGCCCCTGATCGAGTATAACCAAGCCCCCCTGATTGAATATTACAAAGTCCCCTGATCAAGTATAACAAAGTCCCCTGGTCGAGTATAACAATGGCCCCTGATCGAGTATAACAAAGTCCCCTGATCAAGTATAACAAAGTCCCCTGGTCGACTATAACATAGTCCCCTGAACGAGTATAACAAAGCCCCCTTATCGAGTATTACAAAGGCCCCTGATCGAATATGACAAAGGCCCCTAATCCAGGCCCCTGATCAAGTATAACAAAATCACCTGGTCGAGTATAACAAAGTCCCATGGTCGAGTATAAAAAATTCTCCTGATCGAGTATAACAAAGTCCCCTGGTCGAGTATAACAAAGTCCCCTGGTCGAGTATAACAAAGTCCCCTGGTCGAGAATAACAAAGCCCCCTCATCGAGTATAACATATCCCCACATCGAGCATAACAAAGGCCACTTGTCGAGCATAACAAAAGCCCCTGGTTGAGTATAACAAAGTCCCCTGATCGAGTATAACAAAGTCTCCTGATCGAGTATAACAAAATCCACTAATCGAGTATAACAAATTCTCCTGATCGAGTATAACAAAGCCACGTGATCGAGTATAACAAAGTCCTCGGATCGAGTATAAAAAAGACCTCTTATCGAGTATATCAAAGGCCCCTGATTGAGTACAACAAAGGCCCCTCAACGAGTACAACAAAGGCCCCTCATCGAGTATAACAATGTCCCCTGATCGAGTATAACAAAGGCCCCTAATTGAATATAACAAATTCCTCTGATCGAGTACAACAAAGGCCCCTGGTCGAGTACAACACAGTCCCCTCATCGAGTATAACAAAGTCCTTGATCGAGTATAACAAAGGCCCTTTATCGGAGTATTACAAAGGCCCCATAACAAAGGCCCCTGGTCGAGTAAGAAAGCCCCTTGATCGGTATATCAAAGTCCCCTGATCGAGTAAAACAGTGACCTGGTCGAAGTATAACAAAGTCCCTTGATCGAGTATAACAAAGCCCCTGATTGAGTAAAACAAATTCCCCCGATCGAAGTATAACAAATTTTGGTCGGTATAAAAGCCCCTGATCGAGTACAACAAAGTCCACTGGTCGAATATAACAAATCACCCTCGTCGAGAAGCAAAAGAGCCTCATCGGTATAAGAAAGTCCCTGATCAAGTATATCAAACCCCCTGGTCGAGAGTATAATAATGGCCTGATCGAGTATAACAAAGTTCCCGGGTCGAGTATAGTAATGTCCCCTGATCGAGTATAACAAAGGCCCGTCATCGAGTATAAAAAGTCCTTATCGAGTTTAACAATTCCCTGGTTCGAGTATAACAAAAGCCTCTGATATAGTATAACAAAGGCCTGATCGAGTATAACAGTACTTGATTGAGCATAACAAAGGCCCTGGTCGAGTATAACAAAGCCCTTGATCGGGTATAATAAAGGCCCTGATCGAGTATGCCAAAAACCCTAATCGGGTATATCAAAGTCCTTCTATCGATATAACAAGTCCCCTAATGGAGTATAACAAAGTCCCTTGATCGAGATTATAGGCCCTGACCGAGTATAACAAAACCCTTATCGAATATAAAAGTCCCCGATTGGAGTTAAAACCAAGTCCCTGGTCGAATATATAACAAAGTCCCCTGGTCGAGTATAGCAAAGGCCCTGATCGAGAATAAAGCCCTTATCGAGCATAACAGCGTCTCTAATGAGTATAACAAAGCCCCCTGATCGAATATTACAAAATCCCTGATCAAGTATAACAAAGTCCCTTGGTCGAGTATAACAAAGTCCTGGTCGAAGTATAACAAGTCCCCTGGTCGAGTATAACAAAGTCCCTCGTC
>NW_024751260.1:0-12483 GCF_018991925.1 Homarus americanus
CTAGAAGTTACGCATGTTTGTCATTATAACACTGTATAATTTATTGTTCATCCAATTACATGGAAATAAATGATCCCAAATTTGTCCATAATTTGCATTACTCCCCATTTCATTTTTTTACCACAATGATAAGAGGCGCAGGAACCAATCACCATGAAAGTGCCAAGACACGGGGTTGGTTATTGCGTCGCTGGCTGGCAGTTAGTGACTACTGACTGCACATTCCCCTCATTTCCTCTCTCTCTTTTCTCATACATCATATCCGTGGCACTTTTGTCGGCGTATGATCACAAGGCTAAGTGACAAGTAATGACATCTTCCTGCCATACTCTCACACCTCACACCGACATTATCACAACCGATTGATATAACCTCGGTTTATATAATTATTCATCTTCCTAAGTCGAGTTTTGGGCGCCCTTTTGCCATGCACGAGCGGCTGTTTTGATTATTTTCTTACGGCCAGAGAGACACGGTGAGGGGGAGGAGGAGGAGGAGGGAAGAAAAGGAAGGAAGATTTATAAGGAAGATATAATAGTAACTGAAGAAAGGACACTAATGCAGCTACAATGAAGGAGGGGGAGAAGGAAAGAATATAGAAGAGGAAGAAGACCAAGAAGAAGAAGAAGAAGAGTAAAGAAAAAAAGTTAAAGAATAAAAACACAAACATAAAAAACGACTTAAAATAAATACAAACAAAACACGATACAAAAATAAATAAAAAGTAACTTATAATCAATCCAGGTGTTACAGAGACCAGGTAACAAGAGGTTCCCCCCTCCCCAACCCCTATAGACTGTACAGGTAAAGGTGTTGGCTCGAGGGTCTACTGTAGGGGGTGTTGAAGGGTTTAGGCCAGGTAATTGGACTTGCATACAGGTAACATAGGTGAGGATAATTGTACCAACAGCTGATAAACAAAGGTATTTCAAACCTTTCGTGTTGCAAATATGTTTCAGGATATGATCGTTCATGGTGAGGGTTTTATAGACTTAATGATACCTTAGTAGTGAAGGAGTTTGAGGTGAGGTTAGGTTAGGTTAGGTTAGGTTAGGTGAGGTTAGGTTAGGTTAGGTTAGGTGAGGTTAGGGGTTAGTTAGTTAGGTTAGGTTAGGTTCGGTTAGGGTGAGGTTAGCTTAGGTTGGTTTAGTTAGTTAGGTTTGGGTTAGGTGAGGTTAGGTTAGGTGAGGTTAGGTTAGGTTAGGGTTAGGTTAGTTAGGTTAGGTTAGGTTACTGAAGAATAATAATCTAACATTACTTAAGCTTAGAACTCCTTAAAGAGGTTAACTTATGGCTCCTTAATGCGTTAAATCACTATCCATAAGAGGTTAAACCAACGCCCTCAAAGAGTTAAAACATCCTCCTCTTAGGGTTTAACAACATAAAACTTACGTGTAGATGATGAGGGTCCGAAACAACGGCTGATAAACCTGTCACTTTTGATGTACTCGACGCCACGTTTAATGTGTGGTTAGGTTAGGTTAGGTGAGACGGTGTGAACATACGTCAGGAAACACAGCACGCAGAGATTATCGTAGGCAACACACAGGTAAAACACAGATATTATCGTACTATGGCAACACAGGTAAGAGGAGGTGGGTGAAATTGCCCGAATACATTGATGTAAAGTTATCAATATGTGTGAGTGATAACATATACACACACACACACACACACACACACACACACACACACACACACACACACACACACACAGGTTCCAACACCGCAAAGGAAACAAAACCTTTAATTTATTCATCATATACAAAACAACAACAACAGCAACAACAATTAAAACCAAGAATTACAACTAGCCAATCACGAACGAGCCTCCACTACCCCCACCACCCCCCACCTCCCCACCACCCCCACCCCCACCCTATCACCACTCAAGAAAAGGTGCAAATATCACCTCCTTCACATTCTAATGACATAATGATGGGGGGAAGGGGGAAGAGAGGAGGAGGTGAGAAGATCACCCCACCCCTCCTCCTGTACCCTTTGTCTCTCCTCGCATATATTAACGGGAACATCTCAACCAATCACCTTCTTCCTTTCTCTTTTCCACACACGCGTATTTCCATCCCCCCACACGTACGCACGATTATTGTTCTTTGGGGTAATTTTACGAAATGTTATGACGATAGTAAGAGGTACTATAACGAATATACTGGGTTATAATAGTTGTAGGTTATTGTAATAGTAATAGCATGTTGTAACGGTGGTGAGGATATGAAGGAGCTAGTTATAAAGGTAATAGCAGGTTATACTAGCACCGTTGGTAGTTAGTGGATAATAAACTATACATATCTCTACAGGTTTACTATAGTTAAAATAAGGATAGGGTTATATTGTAAGTTTCACGATGATACAGTAATTAGGTAACTCATCAATAACCTAACCTAACCTAACCAAACCCTAACGTAAACCTTAACAGCAGGAGTATACAACACCAAAGTACTAAATAAGTGTATGTGTGTGTGTGTGTGTGTGTGTGTGTGTGTGTGTGTGTGTGTGTGTGTGTGTGTGTGTGGTGTGTGCAGGAGTTCGTAGAGTCTTGTCTCTCTCACCTCTTCCTTCTGGTCAGTCAGAGAGATAGCTGAGAATCCTACGGGTGGGTTAAGGGGGTGTGAGGGTGGGTTGAGGGGTGGGTTAAGGGGGGATGGGTGTGGAGATGGGTGGAGATAATGAGGGGTAGGGTGGGCGGAGGTGGCGGATGTGGGTTGGAAGAGTGTGAGAGGGTGGTGGGTGGGTGGTGGGTGGGTAAGTAGGTAGATGACGAAGTAGTGACGTGTGACAGGTAGGTGACGAAGTAGTGACGTTGCGAAGTGTGACGATGACAGGTAGGTGACAAGTAGTGACGTGTGACAGGTAGATGACGAAGTAGTGACGTGTGACAGGTAGATGACGAAGTAGTGACGTGTAACAGGTAGGTGACGAAGTAGTGACGTGTAACAGGTGATGACGAAGTAGTGACGTGTGACAGGTAGATGACGAAGTAGTGACGTGACAGGTGAGGTAGACGTGACAGGTAGACGATTCGCCGCTACTGTCTCCTACCCTATACCTCCCCAGGCTTACCCGCGCTGTCACTCACAATGACAAGAAACCACCGTAACCGCTCGAGGGCCGACGCTGATTGGCGGACAATACCTGTAATTAACGCTGGATAACTCATCTATCGCTCCACATGACGGGGCCATTACAACATCCTAATCACCATTACGGAGGCTTAATGACCTGTATTACGGAAGGAATCTAAGGTACTGTTTAATTCTCAGACTGTGGACGTAAACTCTCACCTTTAGGGACACCAGTTACTCCTAGACCAATAGTTTTGGACAGAAATTCCTACTGACGTTGCTATTGGTCGATTTTTAATGCCGTTGGATGATTTTGGACTTTCCTGAGGTTTTTTTGGGGGACTATTTTAAGTTAGATCAGCCTTTCCTGACTTAACTAATGGATGTCTTACGCGAGTGAGGGATTAGATACATCCTTCAAGGGTCACTTAATGTATCCAATAACCAATTAATTCTTGTTTATCGTTATTTAATTATGAGGTAGTGTAATGATGACGTCACTGTATTGATAACATCATAGCAGGTAATTCTCAAAAAAATCACAACACTCCACAACCACCACAACTACACCCCACAACCACCACAACTACCACAACCACACCCTACACCCCACATCAACCACCACATACACTAAATAATAACACCCATCCAATCTCTTTATAAAAATCTACCTAACCTAACCTCATTTTATCAAGGCGCTGGCACCACCCTACTCTTAAAACCGTGATAAGTAAAACGACATTAAACCGTGAAGGGCTCAGGAGAGGCAGTAAATGGGATTAGATCGTCCATGTCTTCAAGATACATCGGTGTTAAGTCTAAGAGAAGGGTATTCGATCCTCTTTTCTCTCTGCTCTATCGTACGACTTGTAACGTCTATAGACTGTCTGAACCCATATGGCGTCAGGCGCATTGGTTCATGACCCCGTTTATGAAAGAAAAATTACTTTATTCTATAAGTTATGGGTGTTTATTAGTAATTGCTTTTAAGTGTATTTTTTAAGTAATTCTGTAAAGTATATAAGTGTTTATGCAGATGAGGGTTATAAAAGAAAGGAATTGTGTTTTTTTTAGGTAGACTCTGTTTTTGTGTGTGTGTTGTGTGGTCATGTGAGCCTCTTTGTTGCCGCTGTGGTAACTTGTATGTCCATCTGCCTTTAAGACCTGCAGAAAAAAACAACAACAACAAGTAAAATAATAACCTACAACAACAAAACAACGATAATACGACACCTACAAGTACAACAACAACCACAGGAATGATCGTTTACAGATTGTGTGGATTTCAGTTTTAATTTCAGACTCATCACCAGACAGACGAGTAAGGTGTGGTCAGTGGCGAAGAGAAGAGGCGAATAGGACCATGGAAGAGCGAAGAGTACCACTGGCGAAGAGAGAAGAGGCGAAGAGTAGGTGTGGTGTGAAAGGTGAGAGATTGAGGGTGAATAATAGAGACGGAGGACGTGTAACCAGACACTAAAGGAAGAGGAGGAGGAAAGAGGAGGAAGAGAGAAGAGGAAGAGGAGGAGGAAGAGGAGAGAAGGAGGAGGGAAGAGTCTGGTCTTCTTCCATCATCTGGAAGGTGGAGTCGACCCCGTGCACTGTGGTGCACGGGGTCAGAGGTCCACTACTCTCCTCTATCCTTCTCCTATTCCTCCCCTATCCCTTCCCCTCCCTCCCTACTCCTTTTACCTTCCTTCCTCCTCCCTCCCTATTCGTTCCCTGCCCTTCTGTTTCCCTTATTCCTTCCTTCACTATCTCCCTTCCACCTCCCTTCCTACCTCCTTCCCACCCTCCCTTCCTACCCTCCTTCCCTCCTCTCTCCTCTTTCCTTCCCTCCCTCTTTCCCTTCCCTCCCTCCTTTTCCTTCCTTCCTTCCTTCTATTTAATAATAATCTTAAGTTAGATGGATCAGTCAGTCAATGGATCAGCCAGTCAATGGATCAGTCAGTCAATGGATCAGTCGTCAATGATCAGTCAGTCAATGGATCAGTCGTCAATGATCAGTCAGTCAATGATCAGTCAGTCAATGGATCAGCCAGTCAATGGATCAGCCAGTCAATGGATCAGTCAGTCGATGGATCAGCGATCCAATGGATCAGTCAGTCGATGGATCAACCAGTCAATGGATCAGTCAGTCAATGGATCAATCAGTCAATGGATCAATCAGTCAACGGATCAGTCAGTCAATGGATCAGTCAGTCAACGGATCAGCCAGTCAATGGATCAGCTTCTCCACTATAAAAGTTCATCATTATAGTTATCTCATTATATATGACTGTAAAGCTATGGTCATTGTCATCATTATCATCGTCATCAACATCATATAATAACAAAACCAATATACAAAATAATGAATCAATTTCTCTAAAAAAAAGAACAAAAAACTCGATAAAAGGTGAAGACAATAACAGGTAAAAAATAAATAAAACTAATTAAGATCGGTCGTTAAGGTGTGTGTGTGTGTGTGTGTGTGTGTGTGTGTGTGTGTGTGTGTGGTGTGTGTGTGTGTGTGTGTGTTTTGTTTGTTTACCTTACATGGGATCGTCACTCAGGTACACCGTACGTCATCGTTCATTAATGAGTACAGGTGATAGACGGCAGTGGTGTATGACGTCAAATGTTGGTTAATTATATTGGGAGAGAGAGTTATATACATTGTTATTTTCTTCTCTCTCCTCCTCTCTCTCTCCCCCTCTTCCTCATCCTCCTCTATTCACAACCTCCACCCTCCCTCCCTCTACCTATACCCTCCTCCCCACCCCCCCCCCCTCTCCTCATTTAATATTCGCAAACTGTGAGCTGGTGGAGGCGGCTGGTCACTTGATCCTGTTGGTAATACAAGACTCAACTCATGGCTCACCTTCTCCCTTCACCCATATTATCTAATTTCAGAGATTCTGCTTCTAGAGGGTGGTGGTAGTGGTGGTAGTGGTGGTGAGTAGTGGTGGTGGTGGTGGGTAGTGGTAGTAGTGTGTGTGTGTGTGTTGGTTGGTGGTTGTTGTGGTGTTGTAGTGGTGGTGATGGTGGTTGATATTGTGGCGGCGGTGTGTGTGTGTGTGTGTGTGTGTGTGTGTGTGTGTGTGTGTCTTGGTTACAGTTATCTATGTATAAAATATATCTACACTTATATTAACACACACACACACGACCATCCCTCCCTATTTGTTAGGTGACCATAAAGACTAAATGGCCCAGAAGGTGACAAAGAACCTCTCAGTGTAAATAGATTAAACTATGAGCCTCCTCTACCTCACTCTCTCAGGACGCCTCACCCCCAGGACGCCTCTACACAGGACCTCCACCCCTCAGGACCTCTACACCCCACCCAGGACGCCTACAGGACGCCTCACCCCTCCAGGACGCCTCTACCACAGGACGCCTCCACCTCAGGACGCCTCCACCCCTCAGAATACCTGCCCCTAGTCTCACCTAAACCTCACACAATTTGGTTGTGGGAGAGGGAAGAAGGAAGGGAGGAGGAAGGGAAGGGGGAGGAAGAAGGAAGAGGAGGAGGAAGGAGGAGGAGGAGGAGGGAGGAGGGAAGAGAGGAAGAGGAGGAGGAGAGCAGAGGAGGAGGAAGGGAGAGAGAGAGGCAGGGGAGAGGGAAGAGAAGGGAGAGAGAGGAGGTGAGGCAGGAAGACGTGGCCCACCTCTAGAAGCAGTGGCCAGTGCATATCACCTCCACTAAGTATAAGGGGACTGGCTGGACTGGGCGGGTCGAGCTTGCTGATGAAGTGGACTAACCTCACACAGCTCTGTACCTGAGATCTACAACACTCCGGCACTCCCGCCATAGGGAGAAGCGGCGAAGAGTGTCCCCCCACCCCCCATATCCTCCTATAGCCTCCTTCTCTCGTTCAATTCTCTCCACGCCTCACCCCTCTCTCTTCTCCCTCTACCTCCCCTCTGTGACGACAGCTTCACCTTGTTACACACACACACACACAAAGAGATAAACACATGTTCTTCTGGTCCACAAACAACAACAAGTCTATTGTTCACATTATATCTTCAGTCTTCTTCCTTAGACCGTGCTATTACAGACCCTGACCATCTAACCATAGACCATGGACCCATAGTACTATCCGACCTGTTGTCAATACCCAGTACCCACCAGCAGCTCCACCCACAGCATGCCTACCTGTGAGACAGAGCAAGACCTTACCACCCGTTTCTGCCTTATTAATATGCAGGTGGTGGCCAGGTGTGTGTGAGAGAGAGAGAGAGAGAGAGAGAGAGAGAGAGAGAGAGAGAGAGAGTCAATACCTGTCTCTCTCTAGCATAAAGAGTGACAAAAACAAACACGTTTCTCATTGACCTAGTCTAACCTAACAACCTAACCTAACCTAACTAACTTCACGCTAACTTGTAAAAACAGTAGTCAGCCGAGTCACTTCCATGCAGGTGAGAGGTGGGTGGGGGAGTCAACTAGTGTCAGGTGAGAGGTAAGGGCAGGTGAAATTTGAGGTGTGATTAAGAAGGAAGGAATAAAATTAGATTAAGGAAGAGGAATTAATTCGTGTGTGTGTGTTTGTGTGGTGTGTGTGTGTGTGTGTGTGTGTGTGTGTGTGTGTGTGTGTGTTTTACCTGTTCTCATCCTAAATCATATAACTACATTTGTCAGCCAAAGACCAGCTAACGATAATAAAAAAACACACGGACAATCAGTATAGACAGACTGACCTTCCCCCCAAAACCCACGAACGTCAGCCTATAAACACAACCTATTTTAAACACCATTAGACATTTCTCCAATCCTACAGGAATTAACACACAAAAAAAAAAAAATCCAAGCTGATTTGGGTTTAAAGGCTTAATTACGATTTAGGTTTTTAGATAAAAGCTAATTAGCCACAGGTACAAAAACTTGAAGGAGGTCTACCTGGCCGAGTGAGCTAACCTAGTATTACCTGTGGATATTACCTTTACTAAATCAGGTTTTTTTTCTTTAGCTTACCAGAAACAACTCATATATAGATCCTAACCTTGACATTACACTTATTATTATATATATCATTAGTTATTGAAGAGTAACGCGTCTTATCTCTCAATCTCTTTTTTGGTACTATTCTTGAGATGTTTTTCATTATATCTCTCTTAATAATCTCAGAGACATTAATATCTGAAAATAAGAGACACTTTTTATTTTTATTTATTTTTTAGATTTGGAACAATTACACACAAACACACGCACACACACACACACACACACCCACACACACACACACCCACACACACACACACACCCACCACAAATCCCAACGATTCAGATATTGTTGTCATAAATCTTCCACAATTCAGTCCTGTAATATCGTGTTGGGAGATCAAATACTATTAAAAGGGAGATTCATAGATGTTCCAGAGTCTATTGCCTGAAGTGAGGACAGGAAGAGGTGCGTTTTGAGGCGAATCATAAGAAGAGGAGATGAGTTGAGTGTGTTTGAGAAGGATGTTGCGTTAGGTGAGGTGTGTCCTAGGTGAAGAGAGAGGAGGAAGAGGAGGAGGTGGAGGAGAGAGAAAGAGGAGGAGGAGAGGAGGAGGAGTGGAAAGAGAGACAAGAAAGAAACAGAAGTAGAAGGATAGAGAAAGAAAGACAGAAAGACACCCCCACTATAACCACAATCCACCCCACCTGTAACAATCCACCCACCAATAACCTGATACTGACCAACTACCAATCCACTGACCAATAACCACAATCCACTGACCAACCAACCAATTCACCTATAACCACAATTCACCCACCAATAACCACAATCCACTGACCAACAACCACAATCCACTGACTTAATATACAATTCACTGACCAATAAACAATTCACCTCCAGCAGCACAATCACAAACCACCACACCTACTCATCTAAACAACCACCCCCTCCCCCTACCCTCACAGGTAAGCAGACCGAACAAGACCTGTGTTACACCTGCTCTTGGTTCACTGTAATAACTAGCCCAGCCCAGGTGTATTGTGTGTGTTGGTCTCTCTCTCTCTCTCTGCCTCTCTCTCTCTCTCTCTCAACGTACCACGGCCCATACGTAAAAGACAACCTAGCCGGAATTATTAACCACGTAGAACGGTATAGCACGTTATAGCGAGTCACACACACACACATCACCACGACTTATAACGAACAGCGAACAGCGAACACCGAACAGCGAACACCGAACACCGAACAATTTTTTATATTACTATTATTATTTTTTTTTATTATTTTAGGGTTTGACCTGAATGAGATATAAAATGACTTTGTGATATTTCTGAATAGCCATTGGAAGTTATCTTGAGCTCGTTCAATCTCAGGGTGTCTCTGGAGTTCGATTTGTGACGGATTTTATTTTCTGCATTTCAGGGGAGTCCATTTTACTTTTGTTTTCGATTCTTTTGGGGGGGGGGGAGCTTTTGTTTATATCTCGTTTTTATGAAATTTTGTGATGTTTTTTATGTTTTGTTTTTGTTTTTTTAGGTGTTTATATGTCATTGTTTTCATCTTTGCGTTTATCTTTACCTGTACACTTTACTTGTACACTTCATCTGTACACTTTACCTGTACACTTTATCTGTACACTTCACCTGTACACTTTACCTGTACATTTTACCTGTACACCTCACCTGTACACTTCACCTGTACACTTTACCTGTACACTTTATCTGTACACTTCACCTGTACACTTTACCTGTACATTTTACCTGTACACCTCACCTGTACACTTCACCTGTACACTTTACCTGTACACTTTACCTGTACACCTCACCTGTACACTTTACCTGTACACTTTATCTGTACACTTTACCTGTACACTTCACCTGTACACTTTACCTGTACACTTCACCTGTACACTTCACCTGTACACTTCACCTGTACACTTCACCTGTACACTTCACCTGTACACTTCACCTGTACACCTATATACAGCATCTTTACAAACATTTCATTTCTACCTACACCTCCAATTCCACACTCCACCTCCACACTCCTCCACACTCCTCCACACTCCACCACCACACTCCACCACCACACTCCTCCACACTCCAAACTATCCCATTTCACTTTCATTACTTTATCAACTCTTTCTTCCTTACCATAACTTTAATTTTTTTCTTCTGTGACTTTTTCTACCAGGACTTTCTCACTCACTACCTACCACCCTAGCATCACCCAGCACCACCCATTACCACCCTAGCACCACCAGCACCACCAGCACCACCCAGCACCACCCATCACCACCCTAGCACCACCTAGTACCACACCCACCCATCCTGACCACACCCCCCCCCACACTACACCCACCCATCCTAAGTACCCCCCCACACCCCACACCACATAGACGTTAGCACATTCCTACAAGATTAACTGCTCGTTGGAGACTCGAGAGAAAACCACATATATTTCACACACTCAACAGAGCCCCTAGCTAGTTTCCTGGCTTGATGTGAGACCCAGATTGTGTGGTTGTTGTTGTTGTTATGGTGGTGGCTTTGTTGTTGTTGTTATGGTGGTGGTGGTGGTTTTGTTGTTGTTGTTATGGTGGTGGTGAGTAACTTTTGTTAATTTGTTGTTATGGTGGTGGTAATGCTTTGTTGTGGTTGTTGTTGTTGTTATGGTGGTGGTGGTGGTGGCTTTGTTGTTGTTATGGTGGTGGTGGTGGCTTTGTTGTTGTTATGGTGGTGGTGGTGGCTTTGTTGTTGTTGTTTATGGTGTACAGTGATCACCATCCGGGTTATGATGCGCAGAAGAGTATATCAACAATCATTAATAACAACACGAGTATAACAGTGTGATATATTTCTAGGGAGGGTTTGTGTTGTAAATCAATCTGTCTGTCTGTCTGTCTGTCTGCTTGGTTTGTGATTGCTGTTCTTATTGTTGGGTCATCTGAGGACGACAAGCAGCAACAATAACAACAACAGCAACATAGCCACCACCACCACCTACACAACAACAAAAGAGCAACAACAACAACAACAACAACAACAACAACAACAACAACAGTTCTCCACAGGAAATGGACTACTATTTAGGTGATGGGAGGGCTTCATATTCTGTCAGTTTAATAGTTTTCCTTCAGGTGTTTGTAAGGTTAGGTTGGAGTTAGGTGTGGGGGTGGGATTTGGTTAGGAGTGGTTAGTGTAGGTGTATGGAGTGGGAGTTAGGGTAGGGTGGTTATGAGTGGGGTAGGGTAGGGGTAGGGTATGGTGGGGTAGGGTGGAGTAAGGTGGGTTTGGGTGTGCTTAGTGCTTGTGTTAGGTTGGTTGGTTTTCCGTAGGGTAGTGTTCCCTTCTCTCTCTCTCTCTCTCTCTCTCTCTCTCTCTCTCTCTCTCTCTGTACTACCACGGGCTGTGGGTTCAAACTATCACGAGGGTCGTAATACATTGCCATCACTTTTTTACCTGAGTGTCTGTCTCTCTTTTACCTGGGCTGATTATACTAGAAGTCATAATGGTAATTGGTGAGGGTGATCAACAGGAGGAGGAAAAGCTGCCTGTAGAGAATTGTTGCAGTGTGTGTGGGTGTGGTGTGTGTGTGTGTGTGTGTGTGTGTGTGTGTGTGTGTGTGGTGTGTGTGTGTGTGTGTGTGTGTGTGTGAGCATTTTTACTTGGGCGTTTGCTTTTGTTCATTTTGAGGAGGAAGAGGGGGAGGAAAGAGGGAAGAGCAGGTATGGAGAGGGAAGGAGGAGAGGAGGGAGGAGGGGGGGGGGGGGGGGGGGGGGAGGAGGGAGGGCCAGCACCACCTACGGAAGCAAGGCAAACATTCACTGACTTATCTCCCATTAAAGAACCTAATGCTGGATTTTCAGAGGCAATTATGTAAGAATGCTGGACTGTGCAGGGCCGTGGGCGGGGGAGACGGGGCCACCAAGGGGTGCCATAGGGCGAGGATTGTGTTCTGGTTTGTGTGGGGGGTCTCGACCTAAGGAGGGATGGTGGATGGTGTTGTTTTTGTTGTGGTGGGATAAGGTGGCTGCGTAGGCAGCCTGACTGTGGTATTAACGGTCAGACTGTTGGCTGGCCCTTCACACACACACATGCACACATACACACACAAATATAAATAAACACATTCGATGTCATTCACAATAAAACTGGGACACTGTATATATACACACACACGTGCATACATATATCACAAAGCAGAACGTAAACACATAGATGGAAGTGTTTACATAAAGGTTTAAGTTTTAAGCATGCATGCATACACACACACACACACACACACACACACACACAGATGGGGTTGGGGGATGATGGGAGTTTAGGTTAGGTTGGATTGGGATTTGGTTGGTTGGAGGTTAATCTTCTGGTAATCCTCTCTCTCAATCATTGATCCATTTCTGTGGCCTTGAGTTACAGTTCGAGACGATGGGTCGTCAGGCAGGTCTCAGTGGTCGACAAAACCTA
>NW_024751261.1:0-10486 GCF_018991925.1 Homarus americanus
GATAACACCGGTCAACACAATTATTCTGGCACAAGGTTTTTAAACGGATTTTAAGTAAATTTGGGGTGCAGAATCCAAATATGACTTTGGTTTTTGTCTATCACATCAGGTTTTTGAGATATACCATATTGCACTTTTGCTGGGAAACGTAAACTTTTGGATCAAAATTGACGGTTTAAACATGTATACATAAATTTTTTCAACATTATAATTTGTATTTTTCTATAACCAAAAATTGTTAATATCAAATTGGAAAGTTAATGCACATATAATATTTAAATGTAACATTGAAGGGTGAAAAAACAATTAATGTACGGTAGAAATAGTGCAAGTATTAAGATCAAGTTACAGTTACATAAACTTCCTCTTTTTGGCCGATCTCTTATGTACAGCTTCTGGAATGTCTCTCATCAAACTCCAGCAGTAGTCCGCCATCATGTTCGAGTCCCATCGACCTTGGTAACGTTCTTCCATTACTTTAATGTCTTGATGAAAGCGCTCCCCTTGCTCCTCGCTCACTTCTCCCAGATTTTCTGGAAACTCGTCCAAGTGACTGTGTAAGTAGTGAACCTTGATACTCATTCTGCATCAAAGTGCTTGTAAACTCAAGAGCAGCTCTTCCACAATTTCTTGATAGTTGTCCGCTTTCTTGTTCCCTAAGAAGTTCCGCACCACATTAGAGAAAGCATTCCAAGTTCTTGCCTGTGCCTCAGTCATTGTTGCAAGGAAGTGTGGATCTCTGAGTAGTGTTCTTATTTGAGGTCCATCAAAAATCCCTGCCTTTTTCTTCTCGTCGCTAAGACTTGGAAAGGTTGAGCATATATATCTGAAACACTCTCCACTGTGATCAAGAGCCTTGACGAATTGCTTCATGATACCAAGTTTTATGTGCAGAGGAGGAAGGACAATGTTTTTCCTGTCAACCAGAGGATCGTTAATGATATTCTTGTCACCAGGCGTCAAACTATGTCTTGGTGGCCAATTCTTTTTCACCCAATGGTCTGCTGTAGCCCTGCTGTCCCAGTAGCACTGATAACAGGGGTATTTTGTGTACCCTCCTTGCTGGCCCAATAGAAAGTTTACCATTTTCAAGTCCACACAAATTAACCATTCATGAGCATGGTATTGCAACCTCTCTAGAACAGTCTTAATGTTTTCATACTCTTCTTTAATTTGTACAGAATGTCCGATTGGAATTGAACCATACTTGTTTCCGTTATGAAGAACACATTTCAAGCTCCTTTTAGAACTGTCAATAAAAAGTCTCCAATCCTTACTATCATATGCTGGTAGTCCCATGGAGAGAAGTCCTTCTACATCATTACAAAAAACAAGCTGGTCATATGAATGAAAGTACTTCCGCAGTTGCTCTTCTCTGTTGGGATAAAAGGAGACACTCGTGCCAGGTTTTAAGAGTCGTTTCTCTTGAAGCCTGGAAGCTAACAATTCAGCAGACTGTTTTGGCAAATTTAGATCTCTGACCAGATCATTCAATTCTGACTGAGTAAACAACGTTGGCTTTTCACAATCTTCACCAGATGGCTTGAAAAGATCAGTTTCTTCATCTTCATCAGTAGAAACAGGTGAATTCCGGTCTATATCCTCAATCTCTGGTAGCTCAGTAAATTCTGGCACGTTACGTGATGGAGCAAATCTGAGATCAGATTTGGATTCAGCACCTTAAAGTTAGTAAAAAACAGTTAAAAGGTTTCATGCCAGAAAAAAAAAATATTTTTTTGTAGACCAGTGCTATCAATTGAATTACATGGTAATATTGAGGAGGCATTATCCCAGTCAATGCAATGCTTATTATCCCTCAAATGAACAAACAGAGCATTGGATTCCTGGCCTGTCCTAACACTGTATTTGTGTTGTTTAATTCTAGTTGCAAGATCTTTTCCTGTCTGGCGTAAGTAAAACATATTACATTCCTTGCAAGGAACTTTATAAATGCAGCCAATTGTGTTGTTGGGGGAGTTCTTGATTAACATTTGTTTAACAGTGCATGAGTTTTTAAATGCCACATTGACGTTCCAGGTTTTTAGTTGTGAAGGAATGTGTGAAAATTTTTTGTGAAATGGTAATATTAAGATATTCTTATGGTCATAGGTGGGCTTGGGATCAGTTCTATATATATATATATATATATATATATATATATATATATATATATATATATATATATATATATATATATATATATATATGTGTGTGTGTGTGTGTGTGTGTGTGTGTGTGTGTGTGTGTGTAACCGCCAATCAGGGTGGTTAAAGGAATATTCAGACTCATCACGTCAAACTGGAACATTATAATTCGTTCAAACCCGTTGAATACAATTCATTTTAGTATTTCATACATAGGCAAGCATACATAAATGTTTAATCCAATTTATATTTACATAACAATCATAGCTATGTAATTAGTCTAATCTTAACACTTACAATGAGTACTTAATTTGCCATATTTTTATGTCGTCACAATGATAAACGATGCAATGGACACAGTCTACCTGTGTACACAAAAAATACAAGTTAAACTTACGTGTTGAAAGTCTTAGGTTAGGTGTTTGTGGTGTGATGGGGATAGCTACAGTGAGGCTGGCGGTGCCCGGCTGGGCACCATGTGATCAAGTTGGCCACTTCAAACTCGCTGTGTCAGGCGTATTATACGCAAACAAGCTCACCTCACACCACCCAACACCCCAACCTACTCTGGGTCTCTCCATCTACACCATCTTAATATTCTGTATTCTGTATACTCATTACCTTGGTATATATATATATATATATATATATATATATATATATATATATATATATATATATATATATATATATATATATATATATATATATATATATACACAAACCCGTCCTTAAGGGGGGCAGGCGAACAGAAGCGACCATAATTCCCGATAATGTGGAAGGCCCATAGTATTCCAGCACTGAGCAAGTGACCTCGGACACATTACCTGTTGACTGGTTAATCTGACCTGACGGCTTACGCCACCATCACAACCGTGACCTTACCATCCATAGCGACAGTCCCATGGGGGTTGGGTTCCTCTGATCGCATAATCTGACTCCATAATCCATTGCACTCCACTCCACACAGCCAGTCCACCAGGGTCAGTAACCAGTGAGATCAGGTTGTGTCTTGTCCTGTGAGCTGTGACTCCTGCTTTTGAGTTTTGTGGATATACTTTTTTTGTGTAAGAAACATGGCAAGCAGAGACAGATACAGAAAGTACATCTCAGGGGCAGTGAATAGGCAAAAGAAAAGGAAAAGAGAAGAAATTGATAATGTATTGAAAGGTTCCCCTGACAAATTTGTGTTACAAAAAATTCCAGAAACTACTGCAAATGATTGTGCTAGTGTGAATTGTATAAAAGGAAAGGAAGAGGACAGTGGTGAAAAACAGATGAAAGCTTTAAAAATGGACAGCTCAGACCGTAACCGTGAAACTGAAGATGATTTATGTGATCCAGCCAACTGGCCACAGCTTCTGGACAGTAGAACAATGAACTACTTGGTAGGAAATGGACCTGTGAAAGTTACTAGTGAAAATTATATTTTTCCTAAAAATAGTGAAAATTGGCACTTCTCAGAAAACTTTTACATGAGAAAATTACCATATGGAGAAACATCTGAAAGAAGTTGGCTTATATTAAAAAATCGCCGAGTGAAAAGAAAAGGACAACAAGAAATAAGTGCGAATAATTCAGAAAACTCGGCTGAGAAAGCATTTGAAAGAAATTACTTTCTTGTTATCATTGATCAGGCAATAATGTCACTGACAAGAAGATTCAAGCAGCTGCAAGAGTATGACACTAACTTCGGTTTCCTGTATGACTTGGAGATATGAAAGAAGACTACATCATGAAAGAGCGATGTATAGCTTTGGATAATTCATTGAGTGTTGGAAATTCTCACGATATTGATTGTGCAGACCTGTTCTCAGAGCTTCGAGTACTCCAAGAACCTATTCTTCAAGAAACAAACAGTGCACTTCAAGTCCTTCAGTTTCTCAAGTCTCTAAATGGTTCCTTCCCTAATGCAGAAATAGCATATCAGATTTTATTGACAGTTCCAGTCACAGTGGCATTAGGGGAGCGGAGTTTTTCCAAGCTGAAATTAATAAAAAACTATCTAAGAACAACTGTCTCAAGAGAGATTGAATGCATTGGCTGTGCTCTCCATCGAAAAGGAACTAACAGAAAGTTTGGAATATCAAGATTTAATAGCAGAGTTTGCTGCAGTGAAAGTTAGTAAAATGGGGTAATTTAATCCCCAGGTAAGATGGATTGGTTCAAGCCAAGGTTGGGTCAGAAGATTATCCCCAGTTGACAGACGGCTTGGGTCAATCAGCCTCCACGTGTATATATTGTGTAATATTCTCTGTCTCTTTCATTACCAATTGAGAAGGGCTCGTGATGAGCCGAAACTGTATTGGTATGTATGTATATATATATATACAGTTGTACCCCACTTAACGCCGTCAATATAACCCAGAGGGTACCGTGTTAAGTGAAAACCGCGTTAAGTGAACAACAGAACATATGGGATTAATTCCAATAGAAACCAGCCCGACCCCCAAACTCCACTTTTTGGCGACACATAACTATGTTGTAGTAAAAATAACATCTTAATTTTATGATGGTACATGCACACAATTAATACTTAAGAGAAATAGAGAAATACAGTCGCCAAGTTAATGTCCATTCAAATAATGGACTCCACTCCCTCCCACTCTTCTCACACTACACTGCTGGCTCTTCCCTCTCTGAGAAATTTTTGGTGGAAAACCACTAAATTTTAATAAATAATACCTCAAACTAAAGTTAGGATAATACAATTGACATTGCTGGATTCCTTGTAAGACCAGGAATATTTTGAATATAAATGTCATATATTTTGCACAAAAGAGAACATATTTACTCAGAGAAAACATTTTATCTAAAATTTGTATGTCTAATGCAAAATATATGATGTTTATATTCAAAATGATCACCAAATTGTAAGAATTCCAGCAATGTAAATTATATTCTGGCCGGGTAATTTGTAAGAATTTTATGAGCTAAAACAAATATCTTCAGTTAATAAAAAAAAAAATATTCTTCACGACACTATCTGTCAATCAAAGTACCCCACCTTGCCTCCCCCCCTCTTCCAACTGCACGGTCAGTCCCAACCCTCCCCCAACCCCCCACCAATCCTCCCTTCAAGAGATGTTGGGTGAAAAAACTAAATTTTAACATTTTGTATTAAATAATACCTCAGATTAAAGTTAGGATAATATAATTGACATTGCTGGATTCCTTGTAAGACCAGGAATATTTTGAATATAAATGTCATATATTTTGCACAAAAGAGAACATATTTACTCAGAGTAAACATTTTATCTAAAATTTGTATGTCTAATGCAAAATCTATTATGTTTATATTCAAAATGATCATCAAATTATAAGAATTCCAGCAATGTAAATTATATTCTGACCGGGTAATTTGTATGAATTTTATGAGCTAAAACAAATATCTTCAGTTAATAAAAAAAAAAATATTCTTCACAGGGTAACAGATGGTCGGTCGGTCCCTCCCTCCCCCCACCCCCCACCAACCGTCCCAAGGAGATGTGTGGGAAAACCAGAATACTTAACTTTTAGTATATGCAAATAAATCACTGTAGGTGAGTACAGACTAAAATAGAAGAAATGTAGTAGTCAGGTCAGAGGGAAAACTGACCCAACCTTCTCACCTGGTTACAAATCTTCTTAATTACAAAATTGTTCAATTTGTACATACCGTTACTCAAATTCATGTTAACGGATTTGGTATGTTTAATGAGACTAGATTCTATGATGTTCCTACTGTCAATTGAATTACAAGGTAATATTGAGGAGGCATTATCCCAGTCAATGCAATGTTTATTATCCCTCAAATGAACGAACAGAGCATTGATGAGGAATATAAATATATCTATAATATTGGCTCAAACCTTAAATACTCTAGATCTTTCATAGACAAATGCCTGAACATTACTAAGAAATCTTTTTATAGAACTGATCCCAAGCCCACCCACTCTTAGTATTACCATTTCACAAAAATTTCTCTCAAATTCCTTTACAACTAAACACCTGGAACGTCAATGTGGCATTTAAAAACTCATGCACTATTAAACAAATGTTAATCAAGAACTCCCCCAACAACACAATTGGTTGCATTTATAAAGTTCCTTGCAAGGAATGTAATATGCTTTACTTAGGCCAGACAGGTAAAGATCTTGTAACTAGACTTAAACAACATAAATATAGTGTTAGGACAGGCCAGGAATCCAATGCTCTGTTTGTTCATCTGAGGGATAATAAGCATTGCCTTGACTGGGATAATGCCTCCTCAATATTACCTTGTAATTCAATTGACAGTAGGAATATTATAGAATCTAGTCTCATTAAACATACCGAAGCAGTCAACATGAATTTGAGTAATGGCATGTACAAACTGGACAATTTTGTAATTAAGATGATTTGTAACCAGGTGAGAAGGTTGGGTCACCTTACCCTCTGACCTGACTACCGACCGTTGCTGTGCTAATTTAAAGATTAGTAGGGTCATTACCTAATACCTGACCATTGTGGACCTGATCTCACCCTCCTCTGTATATATACACCTTGTTTTGTACTTCTCCTTAGCTTCCAAAATGCAATTCCCTGAAGATGTGAATACACTTAAAGCTTGGGGAACTTCTGTGGTTTTCTTCTTTCCTTGTACATTATATATATATATATATATATATATATATATATATATATATATATATATATATATATATATATATATATATATATATATATATATATATATATACAGTGACCCTCGCTAAATCTAACTACTGTTAACGGTAAATTTCGTTAATTCAACTGCCTTCCATATGATCATCAATTCGTTAATCTAACAAAAATTCAAGTTAACGAATTTCTTACGAACCGACCTCAACATGTTTTCGCTTGCACTGGCCGGTCAACCAGCTTTAGTATTAGTCCGCCAATACATTAATCGGTTCTAGGGCTTAAATTCCTTACTATTTTAGTAAATATCAAGAAGTTTATATTATTCAATAATTTTAAAAGTTTAATATTCAATTTTTAGTCATTTTAACAATTATTGAACATAATTGAAGGCAAAGTGACTAGTTTAATGCGCGGCATCCAGCCTCTTAACACAGCAAACAGGCATTAGTCTCTGTTTTCACTGGAGGTAACATCTTGCTTGAGACTCTCTTCAACTAAATGCTTTTTTTCTGTGTTTCCAAGCAAATTATTGGTAATTTTGAAATATATTTTACATATTGACAATATATAATGCAGTGCAGTGTTGATTTAAAGAAAAATAATCTTGGAAATACACCAAGAGAACTAAAAATTTATGGGTGAAATGGTGCCATGGGGTGACTTCTCTTCCACCCCAATGCCTTCTCTTCTTCCTTCTCCTCCACCCCCATTGTAATTCCCATCATCATCATCATCATCCAGGAGCCTTCTACATACACACCTCAAAGTAAGTGAACTTTTTTACCATTTTTGTTGAATTTAGGAAATTTTTGGTGAGCTGGAACCAATTACCCAAAAACCCATTGAAACAATGGTTTCGGTTAACGAACTTTTCGGTTAACGAACGACCTTCTGAACGGATTGAGTTCATAACTGTGGGGTCAATAGATATATATATATGTATATATATATATATATATATATATTTATATACATTAGTTGTACCCCACTTAACACGGTCAATTGAAACTATTGGTGCACCGCTAAGTTTTAACAACAGAACATAAGGATTAATTCCAATAGAGACTGGGTCTGGACTTCAAACTCCACTTTTGACTAATATTACTATCCAGTTAAAGTAAAAAAGTATTATCTTAACTTGTTGATGGTATGCACACAATTGAGCCAATTAAGAGAAACATCAATAATACTAGGCTTTTAACACTTCATATTGCTAGTAGAAAAGATGGCTGGGCACACGATGGGGGTTGGTCTTATGTTAAGAGGGCAGATTATTGGCCTCACCTGTATCACTACTTGTATCACTATCCACCACAGAGGCTTGCAGGGCCTCTTTGTCAAACCCCTCAAAGTCCATATAAGTCCATATCCTCACTATAATTATCACTATCACTGACTTGGGCCGGCTGTGGTGGGTGGCGGGTGAAGAACTCGGTAATGTTTTGATGACTGGGCGACCTTGTGCGCATCGTGCCCGCGCCGCTTCCCGCGTATATGAGTAGATGAACCGTGTTAAGTGAAAGTTCGGTTCTGGCGAGGCACCGCGTATATGAGAAATCGCGTAAAGTGAAACCGCGTTAAGTGGGGTACAACTGTATATATATATATTTTTTCCTGGGGCCCCGCAGTGGCTGAGTTGCCCAGTGCCCCGCATCCTCCGAGGGACGGCCCTGCATACTGTGATATTCAACAATCCTCTCGTGGCATTAATTTGAAAGCCAAATATCCCTACATGCTGCTACAGTCTATGAGTAATATAAATGTCAACATATATAAAGCTGACCAGTACCATCCTTAGACCATGGCATTGCTGTGGGCAATGTCAAAAAACCAATCAAGGGAAGAATGAATGTCTTCTCTTTCTGTTTGAGGCTCGCCGACCTCTTGGCTGAATTGTTTAATTTTTCTTCAACGTCTTCTACTCCTCAAAGATCTTGACCACTGCGTCAGTTACGTGCTTTCTCAGTCTTGTGGGAACACTTGCTTTCTCCTAAAAGTCCATCAATGTGTCTGCAGTTAGAGCAGCACTTTCCCTCACATTTTTCTTCTCCGTCAACTAACAACATATTAGGGTGAAACTTCAACACTCGGTAGTGACTTCCAAATATTGTTAGATCAAGCTGACTTTTTACTGAATAAGTTTCTTTTTATATTGACTGTTTTGGGGTTGAACCACATTTAAAAATTGGAACTTCTCATTTTTTGGACCATCCTACTATATACAGCAGTGGTTCCCAACCTGTAGCTCGCAGGTGCCAAAACCATAATATGGAGCCCGCAAGGGTTTACAGGTCCACCACCGATTTTCCGGCACCTTTGGTTCCAAAACCTTGCCGGATTATCCGTTTTGCCGGACCAACTGAGGTCAGGTAATAATAATTCAACAATACACCTCTGACCCACTAATTATACACCTCCTGTGTCTCTAAAGCACCATGGACTGCTAGAAACTTAAATTATACCAATATTAAATGTAAATTAAATGTAAAAAAAAACACAAACATAATTTTGAGCAACATTACTGTACACACTTTGTACTCAATGTACTACACTAGACAAATTTTTTTTATCTCTTGTGCAAACTATGTGATGTTTGTACTCAAATTAATCATTATCTTACAAGAATTCCAGCAATGTAATTTATATTCTGCTAAGTCTAGTCAGCTATATTTTATAAGATAAAAACTTTAAGCCTAAAACTACCATCACCCAGGCTGGGAGGGAGGGAGGGAAGTTAAGTGGCCTCTCATAATTTTGTCCGGACTGAAGAAGGTGCCGGACCATCAGTTCCCGGATAATCGGTGGTGTCCCTGTATTAGAAAATGTTAAAATATTTGGGATTCTTTGTCAGTGAAAACAATGAAAATACAGCAAAACCTCACTAAGGCCAACTAGCTGGGAGGAAGGGGTGCCCGGGATAAGAGGTTGTCCACCTCAGAGCAAATTTTTCCCAAAACACCGCCATTTAAAAAAAAAAAAAAACGAGTACAGGGTATAGCACTAATGTATCCAAGTTTTATGAAAGAAATACATGTTTTTTAATCAAAATTAATTTTAAAAAGTAATGTACTGTACACTTGCTTTTAGTTCACTGATAAGGCCTTAGGCTTAACCTTCTCACCACCCTTATGGTTACCATACACTTTCTTAGGGGCCATGGTTATTGTTTAATTTTTCAATAATAATGCAAAAAACATGAATGCTTCTACAGCCTATAGTGAATGTACTAAATGTACAAAAACAATAAATAATGACATAAAAAACACCCAAAATACAGTACATATTTTATGGCAGGAGTATTTAGGAAAAAACTTTTGTGTATTTTTCTCCTGTAGCCATAGTTTTCTTAAAATAATATACAGTACTGTATACAGTATCAGGAAATGTGAGGAATAAATAAAAACAATACCAACAAAAAATACTGTATCGCCAAATTGGTATACCAAAGCCAAATGAAAGTTCAACGCAGCCGCAATTTGCATATTACTCCCTGTTTCACCAAAGAAACGAACATCAGCTGGCACGCCAATTCCCAAGCAATGCCCTCCCCCCCCACCTCTACACTCTGTGACCCTCTTCCCCTCTCTCACTCAGCCAGCTGACTTGTGTGCAAAGAAATGTATATTCCTTTTATGTTTTTGCCCTTATGACAATAGTGCATCCTCGTATAATGTCGTCCCGCTTAACGTTGTTTAACG
>NW_024751262.1:0-24037 GCF_018991925.1 Homarus americanus
TTGAGTTAGGTTCGTAAATGAGTCATATCCAGCAATACTGAACTCACATTCATCTGGGTCGATTCTCCTGTTCTTGTACAACAGTTCTACAACTCCTACAATATCTGGTTGGTGTACTCTTAGTAGTGTTTCAAACTCCTCCCTCTTATCAAGGAACGTGTCGGTAGTGTTTCAAACTCCTCCCTCTTATCAAGGAACGTGTCGGTATTAGTGTACATGACATTCAAGCCAGAATTTGTTCTCGGTAACGTCTCTGCTCTTAGTAATAAACCCGCTCCACCCACATTCTCAGAAGCTGCAGCATTTGCTAAGTACACTGTATTTTGCAGGGTGTGGTTAAAAATGTCATTGTTTACACGGCGCTCGTCCCCTCCTGTCCGGTAGGCTGAGCTGGTGCCGCCTCCCGGGTGGGGGGTTGAGTGGGTGGAGGGTGCACTGCTGCCCCCTGGCCCTGTGTCGGCACACTTGTTTCCACTACCCTCCCCCTGAGTATAACCCATGTGCACCTGTCCCCGTTCCTCCTCGACTCCTCCCTCTTCTGCTTCAAGTCCAGCAGATTACTCCAAATCGAAAAAAAATTTCGTAGTTAGCCTAACACAAAGGATAGCACAGTCTAAATAAATGTTACATTCATATCTAATAATGAAATCATACAGTAAATGTTACACTTTACCTTGAAAAAATATGAATATAACTTGATGGGGGATAAGGGTGATGTTGAGGCTGAGGAGTCATGAAACATCAAGCTTTTCTTCAAGTGTTATAGCCTTTCTTTTACGATCACCACCGGAAATGCGATCACCAGAGTGCTTCCCAGAGATATTCTTCTTTTCCATAGTCACAAAATTGGAGAAACAGTAATCAGAATTCACTGAGGACGCTTAAAAACTTCACGTGTTTCAAACAAAGTGTGGAGTAAACAGTGCGCGCGGGTCTAAAACGCTATGTATTTTGTTTTTCTCTCTTAGTTAAAACTTTACATTTTACATATACTGTACAGGTATACTGTATACATAAATATTACATAAATTATTTCTGCAATTCTTCACAAACAAAACACATAAATCAATTGAACATGTGATGTCGAACGTGAACTGTAAACACTGCATAACCCCGCAAGCCACAATGTACAGTACACTTTAAACGCTACTTATTTTGTTTTTCTCTCTTATTTAAAATTTTACAATTTACATATACTGTACAGGTATTTCTTCACAAACAAAACACATAAATCAATTGAACAAGTGATGTCGAACGTGAACTGTAAACATTGAGCCAAGCCACAACACTGTACAGTACACTTTAACACTTTAAACGCTACGTATTTAGTTTTTCTCTTTTATTTAAATTTTTACAATTTACATATATATATATATATATATATATATATATATATATATATATATATATATATATATATATATATATATATATATATATATATATATATATATATATATATATATATATATATATATGTAAATTGTAATTTACATATTCATATTATGCTAGAGCGCCCACGAAACATGAGAAACGTTTGAGTCCCCCAGTAGAGATGTCGTTCTCTACCCACTTCAGGATGTCTTAGTCCTCCGTTTTCTTTTTGTGTACTCGCTCAGGGACTCAAGTATTTCTGTATATGACACAGGATGATAAGGGAATTTGAATTTATTTGTTTATTTATTTATATATAATATACTGTAATATATTAAATATACTGCAAGTATTTTCTTTAATTTATATACGTGTTTCGCGAAAAAGGGAGGCTACATTTATGGTGATCGTTAAGGACCAAACTCCGAATCCATGACGTGACTTCTGTTCATTATTTATATCCTAAATTTACCACTGTAGGTAGTTTCAAGAATTAATGCAGTCATTTACTGAATATTCTTTGCAAAAAAATAAATTTTAAATGAATTATTTATAAGAGATAAGTATTATGATCAGTAAATATACAGATATGCATTACTGACCACCTCCGAACACAAGGACGGCTAAAAATAGCCACAGGCGGTCACAGTCAAGGTCACTTTCCCTTTCTTGTCACTGGCAAATGGGGGAGGGGGGGATGATAATAGCAGCTGTGTTTATTACGGTATGTTAGACTGGTTTATAATACATTTTTATTATTTTAATATACCGGTAATCTTCATTTTAATCCAGCTTACCAAACGTAAGTTTCAGTATAAAATAATTAGTGGTACTGTAGGACCTTGTGAGTGGTTTACTGTATACATAAATATTACATAAATTATTTCTGCAATTCTTCACAAACAAAACACATAAATCAATTGAATATGTGATGTCGAACGTGAACTGTAAACACTGTGTGTGATGTAGAGAGAGCGCGGGTGTAAAACGCTATGTAAATTGATTTTCTCTTTTATGTAAAATTTTACAATTTACTTATAATATATAGGTATACTGTATACACAAATATTACATACATTATTTCTGCAATTGTTCACAAACAAAACACATAACTCAATTGAACATGTGATGTCGAACGTGAACTGAAGCCACAACAACCGTTCAAGTGGAATCGCGTTAGAGCAAACGAGTTCGCGTTTTACAAATATCGTTCCTCAATTCATAAATCGCGTTCGAGCAAATTCGCGTTGTCAAAACACGCGTTATAGCAGAACTCACTGTACTCATCATACAAAAAGTGACTGCTATGCATCACAAGACCTTTTTGCAGACTATGTTCCGGTACAGAGTTACGTGACATGCACTGACAGCAATAATGATGATGAAAGTGAAGATGAAAATGATGAAAGTGAGTCTAATGGTAACAGAGTGACACTAATGTATCACAACAAGAACATACAGACTGTGAGGAGGTAGAAATGGACAGTGACGAGGCATGCATTGACCTTGATAGTGATGAAAGTGTGCCTGAACCAACGAATGCGAATGAAAGTGAGCCCATAACTCAATCTTATAATGAAACTAAACTGTTGCCGGCATCAAAAATCAATGATCTAGTTCATGAAGAATCTGTGTGGCGATTTTTAGAGAGGGCAGAAAAAGACTTTGATCAGTACATGATTGATTATGAAGAGGCCATTTAAGTTAAACGCACTCCTCAGGATTTACGTAACTTCAAGTTACTACGATATTCAGGGATAATAAAACGAAGGAACTAAACAAAGTAAGATTGTAATACTATTATCAGAATACTCTCTTAACCAAAGAATATGCAAACTTTCTAAGCCTTTGTATTCGTCTGTTAATTACGTTGGGGGGGGGTTCATGGTAGGGGGTGGGATGAGTGTAGTGGTGTTTCCTCATTATTACACACTATTAAACTTAACAATATTATAAATCTTTGGCTAATAATAGGGACGGAAAGATAAATACTAATAGGCAAATGAGTTTTTATTATTATTTTTGGGGGGGGGGGGTGGTAAAACGAGTGCTGTTTTTGGTTATCATTAACTTGTTTTACAGTATTAACCCACAAATATTAATAAAAAAAAATTGCAGAAAAATGCGATTATTGTTGGTTTGAAGATCAAACAACTCTACATCACGGGTTATTTTCATTCAACTCGCAATAAATTAATAACTATTCACTGTACTAATTTCCAGTTGTCACAGTTCGCTAGGAGAGGGATTAAGCTGCACGATAAAAAAAAAGAACCCTCTAGCTTAAAAAAAAAGTTATGGTTGTTTGAACCTTGAAAACTTTCAACGTGTTTTTCTCAGCTTTTTGAATTTGGAGCTTCACCCCCTTCTAATGCAGAGTGCGTCAACTGATGTAGTATTTCTCAAAAAGTTTCACTAATGATTAGAAATACAAAAAACAACACAGGGACAAAACTTTTCATATATCTTTAGGAGGGTGTGAGGATCACAGGGTGTGTTAGGAGCACAAAGTGACTTAAGGTCAACAGCTAGAGGATATTAAGGCAAAGTGAAGGTTTGGGGACAGTAGAGTCAGAGTGGAAGATTAGGTAAAACAACAGTGGAGACTTAGGTAGAGTCAGAGTGGAGGTTAAGGTGAGCACTCTTCATAACCAATGTCATCATTTGGTAGGTTATACTCACCAGCTTGACTCCTGAGGGCGGGTTCTTCATGGCCTTGACGACGCGTATGTCATCTTGTTTGAGGGTGTTGAGGGCGTCTGTGGCAGCATTGAGAGCTGGTACTGCCTTGGCGAGCTCCTTTTCACAGTCGTCTTTTATGGCCTGTGCATCGGCAAACTTCTTATTGGCCACCGCCTCGTCTGCCGCCACCAACTGAGAACAAATTTGTTATCAACAACCAAGAAATGAGATATGTTATCACTTTCATCTTTTTTTTTTACCAAGAGAGGCAGGGTTAACATTAGAAGGGAACATAAAACACGAACACAAAAACAGCAATAACTAGCAAGGTGTTCATGATAGTAACAAGAACCTTGCCAATGACAATATTTTACATCAAGATCACAAAACACTGACTGAATTGTGACTACAACATTGGTTTCATTGTGGTATCTTCAACAACCTTCCATGTTTCACTTATGTTTGTTCTTCTGGGTTTGGGGAATTATACTTGTGTTTGTATCTATGAACAAAATATATAAAAGAATGGGAAGGGTAGCTTCGATGAAACCTGGCAGGCTAAAAGGTTATTTACCTCAGAGAAAATAAATAAATTTGGGCAAGTAAAGCTAAAGAATAGACTGGTGAACTCTAGTGAAACAGTCTTTTTTTTTTTATCCTCTTCACCACTGATTGGCTCGTTAGGTGCTTGGGCGATCGGTCACGTCTCTGTTACTTTTCCTTTTCTTTTATCCTCTTCACCAAATGATCGTCAAGGGTTGAGTGTAGGCAAAGGAAAAGGTAATTGAAAGCTGGGGTAAATATATTCAAAGCCATGGTCACAGTCACATTCCACTGTATGTGTCTGTTGTCTACACAACTCTTTATTAGAGTTAATGAAACTTGGGACTATAGGTTGCTGTTGATTAAGAGAAATCTAGTCTAATTTTGGAGAAAGCAGGTCAAGGTCACACTTACAGTTCACAGTCAAAGACAATATATTTCACATCTGTTAAATTTGCTAGGTAGATTGAATGATCAATAACCACATAAATTTTTTATGTATTTTAGTGCATGAAATATAAAGGGCTCTTTGAACTTGATTTCTTATATATTTTCTCTTAATTTAAAGAAGTTAGTTGTCTAAACCAACCAATCTATCTAATTTCATTAAAAACAATTAACTCGCTTCGACATATTTTCTACACAACCAAACTCACACATGTAGTGTAGTTATGGCACCTGGTTGAGTATTATCTGTAGTACATTTCTGCACTTCAACATACACACTGTACCATCTATTACAGAGTTAGAGATACATCTTTTTGTTATAGAATTATTAATAGTATTAACAGGTAAGTTTGACAAGTGAAAGATAACAGCTTCACACCTCTTGTTTCCTCTCCACTTGGATGGTGTCTTGTTCGATCTTGATCATAAGTGCCTCCGTGTTGGCAGAGGTCTCCACTAGGCGGGGCTGCAGCAGCTTTAGCTCTTCTTGCAGTTCAGTGATCAACAGCTTGGCCTCTTTCAGTTTCTCCAGACCTGTCACATACCTTCAGAGATGAAATGGTTAATGTTTTTGGCACTAAGAATGCATATTCATACATTTAAAATAACTTGGGCACAATATTATTGATTTTCACAAGTAAAATAAAAACAAAATCGAAGTTGGGTCGGGGAATTCTCATCGACTAAAATTCATCAATAGATGTACAGTATAACATTACTAAAGCTGGTGATGAGCTTCCTGAGCTTTACCTGTCCCGTAGTGTGAGGATCTCTGAGCGCTTCTTAAGGAGGAGCTGCTTGAAGGTGAACACGAGCTCCAGGTAGGAGGTGGGTGTCACAATGTCACATAGTACCTCCGCCGCAGCTGCTCATAGAACCTGTAGGAGCACTCATCAAGGTCTCATGTATGTCTGGTTAATTAAGGTATTGGAGGGCTACCAACGTCTCATGTACAGTATGTCTTATGGTTTTAATGAGGTCTTGGAAGCCCACCAGGTTCTCATGGGTTAATTAATGTCTTGAACCCCTGGGCTTCAAGTCAAGTCATATGGTGTGCATCTTTAGAGCTTCAGGTCACCTCATATGAAATTTTGACATTTAGTGGGCCTATTTGAATATAAAATGCACTAAACTAACTCAGAATAATGGGATAAACTCTCCTGTCTCATGTGGTGACATGCGAACTTCACATGCTACCACCCACAATGCCTTAGTACCAATCGCGTCTCAAGATGCAGAGGTCACGTCGATCACACTTGCCCAATCCCAGCACCTCCATTCCCAGCTCCCAAGCATGCCAGATAAGTGGTCCTATGCCTGTGCAGTACTATTATTTTCTACATGATCATCATTGGCCAGTCAGAAGTTAAAACACAAACAATCAAACATGGATGTTTTATTGAAGAGAGTTTTCTGACTGTGGTAAACTGTATTTACATAATTAAAAACAAATTTCTAGTATAAAAAGACAGACATCAGTCTATAGATTGCTCAGGTTTGCCTACTTGAGAAACAACTGGATAAATGCTAAAATGAAATCCACACGAAGCAGTCTTTGACCCTTGGTAGTTAAACTGAAAATGATAACATAAGCAAGGTGTGGATGTCCTTGAAACTACCTGTGGGCAAGGTCATCAATGCTGTGGTGGAAATACTTGCAGACAGTGACACAGTGAGCCAACAATGATGCCTCCAGTTTAGTTTCCTGCAGCAGTGATGTGGCCACCATCTCCAAGGCATCATCAGGCCATGCAGTAAACCTGAACAAGAAAAGGTCATAATCTTGTGACTCTACAGAATTATACTGGCATTTGCCATTTAACAGAACTGCATTCTACAGAGTTTTGAAGTTATGGAACTCAAAAACAGAGGATATTAGTCACTAACGATCTACTGTCTTCCTAATAGAAAACGAGCTGTGGTTGCCATACTGACCAGAACGTATAAAAAATTGTCCCAAACACAATATCTGAGAGAGAAACAAAATAAAAGTCACTCGATTTCCTCACCGTGCTAAGATGTATAAATACCCTATATAAAATCCTCGTGGCACTTAGTATTTCAGCTATTACAACAAAAATTTTAGCGGTGCTTTCATTGTGCGTATTTACACCCGATTCGCCAGGCAAGACGACGACGGTAGCAATGCGTGTGATGGAGGGTGTGGGAGGGGGTTTTGAGAATTGCAATTAAATGCCAGGTAGCGACGTGTCCTCGAAACACATCGACCCCATGGTTAACAATACCTTTTTTTTGGAGGACTGTACATTTCATTCTGCAACCTGGCATTTGTTTGTGTTTTTTGTGTATGTTTTTTGTATATGTGTTTCCATTGTTTTCCTAAGCTTGGCCAGAGGACATTAAGTGCTAGAGGCAGCAGTGGCATTAAGAGAAACAGGAAGGCAATTAATCTGATGTGAAATTACATGACAAGCATTATGTTTCTTGCTGGTAACTGTACTACAGTATTATTTCTATTTATGATTTTATTTGAGAAGTAGGTATTTATTATACTATTTTAGTGCATATTTACTTGATACATATAGTAGTACTGTATTATATTTTGGGGGGTAAAAATTTTCCCTTTAAGAAGGCAAAATTTTCTTTGGAAACACATTGCCAATTATTATTACAGTATTGTTATTAATGAAATTATTATCATTATTATTATTAGCATTATTATGACAGTATTACTGTACATTATCATTATAATTCTTACTAATCTTATTGTTACTGTATTACTATTATTATAAAGCCCTGCATAAAAAGGATTAGCACTATAGATAATATCAATGAGCTCTCACATAGCACTGAAAGTAAAAACCTGTAAATTTTTTTTTATTAACTTTCTAAAATCCTATAAGAAGAAACCATTATTGTACCACAACAATATTATACACTACACTACCACAACATTACACACTACGCTACCAGGGACACCTGACAATACACAAGTGAGGGACACCTGGCAACACGACATCTTCTAACACATGAAGCAGTAGACCCACCAGGACCTACCAGTCTATAGTGCAGCAGTTAATGAGGGAGGGGAACATCCTGAGCCTGGTCCTGAAGGTGTCACCTATGGGGGACATGGCCACTACCAAGTGCAGGTTGGCCCTCACTCGCTCGTTGAAGTAGCCAAACAGTGTCATAGGTGAGGAGTCCATCTTCTTACCCTTATTGGGATATTAATCTGAGGTTACAATATGTATTATATTGGTTGAGGAGTGTGGTCCACATTATAAATATAAGATGACCCAATGAAACAATTATCAGATGAAAGTAGGATACTATTTCTTGTTGGGATATAAAAATTTTGTATCAATTGAAGATAACTGAAGATTAGTCTTCCCAGCATATTTTACTACAGTAGGTTAGGTTAAGTTAGTGTTAGTGTTTAAACATCAGATGAAATAAGCTGAGATGCTTAATCTTCCTGTGGTCCCAAAATTTTCAATGTTTAGCTGGACCTAACTCTAATAAACAAGATAAATACTGTATAGTGAAAATACTGTACAGTACCGTACATTTATAAACTTTATCTGAATTTCTAAGTTATGTACGTAGCGCTCAAGAACAATAAAGTGATTTATCTACATGAATGAGTAAATAGTGCATAACACTTATTCAAAAAGTATACATATCCTAAATATAATACAACACAGCAACATGTACAGTATATGGTCAACAAGTGCATTACAGGAAACAAGTAATAACACAACTAAATTACTATTATGAGCAGCCCACCATGGTATCAATTCCAGTTCTGTATTCCCAAAGCTTATATGGGAACATCCACCTCTACGTATATTTGTGATCTTACTTCACGAGTTTAGTGATAAGGCTCTAGCACTCAAGTTGACGCGCACATGTTCCCTGACTCCATTAGTGAAGGAGCCATAATAACAGAATCTTGATCTTCCAAACCCAGCCAGGGCAAGGATTCTCAAAGCTTTAGGCTTTGTACATTAAATTGTTTCTCATAAATGGAGATAAAGCAAGGTTTCAAATAAGCAGACATAAGAAAGAGCATACAAATAATGTTCAAAATGGGTTCCAAATTATACTGAGCGTCTACCTACACTGGTACTTTATTTTATCACCAATTAGAGGTCAAAGTTAACATGAATTCTGACCCAGTATTGTCAACATATTGTAGTAAATGTTAACATGAATTCTGACCCAGTATTGTCAACATATTGTAGTAAATGTTAACATGAATTCTGACCCAGTATTGTCAACATATTGTAGTAAATGTTAACATGAATTCTGACCCAGTATTGTCAACATATTGTAGTAAATGTTAACATGAATTCTGACCCAGTATTGTCAACATATTGTAGTAAATGTTAACATGAATTCTGACCCAGTATTGTCAGTAAAATGTTAACATGAATTCTGACCCAGTATTGTTAACATGAATTCTGACCCAGTATTGTCAACATATTGTAAAATGTTAACATGAATTCTGACCCAGTATTGTCAACATATTGTAGTAAATGTTAACATGAATTCTGACCCAGTATTGTCAACATATTGTAGTAAATGTTAACATGATTGTTCTATGTGGATGGTATGATCGAAGACTGAAAATAAGTTGTTTACAGAAAAAATAAACTTTGAAGCTTCAGTGAGTAATGAGGTGCTGTTGTCTAGATGAGCATGTGTGGCAAGGGAGGCCCCCAGCCCTCGTGGGGGGACTGGCTGCTCTCTGCCATGATAACCTACAACTATGCATAAGCCATTATTGAACAAGTTCTTAAACATTAAGACATTGAACAATCTACAACTATGATCAAATAATCAGGAAAATTATTCATCCTCGCCTTAACCTTCAAGTAAGAGGTTGGTTATGTTGTGGCAACTTCCTATTAATGGGTCACATTTCATAGTTTCACCATTGATACAAGTTAACAACAAATTAAGGCTTTTGTGCTTCTTTCCATGACTTATACTCACTATTGTTCTTGATACTTGAACGTGAGACTACAGCATATCAAGTGTAAAAATATTGAGCGACCATTAACGAATAAGTCCGAACTAAACTACTGGGTCAACAGTCTGATGGTCCAGGGTGGCGCCTAGTACACAGCGACACTGCTGTAAAGCTGAAAAGTGTAAGTAATGTGGGCAGATAATAAACCTTCATATGTGCCTAAGATAACACCAAAAAATTTTGAAATTGAACAATATGGTGCTGACAGGGTGATAAATTCCAGGACTCTTGTCTTGGGCATGAGTATGGACATGTATCACCTGTGTGGTGTGTGAGGAGCGTTCACTTTGCTGTCTGATGCAGCTGAGGTGACCCTCATGAGCACTGCTGATGCAAGTCTGCCATTACTTGCACCGACATTTACTGTGGTGGTGCAGCACTGTTGTGTACCTTTATCCCACTACTATGGCATTTTAGTAATTTTGGTAAGAAAGGTGTATTGCTGCCATGCTGCAACACACAAATGTCTTCATCTGGATAAGTTGGCTATTAATTGTTTGTTGGAATTATTTCATCAGTTTTAGCCCGTAAGAGGGATGTTACTGAGACAATGGCAAGACCTATGGCAGATCAACACCAGGTCACCACAACATGCTCGCAACACTTCTCACAGTAAGGCACACCCAGGACTTTACTACTCCCTGTATTGAAGGGTTTATTGCCAACTCTTTTGTGTTGGTCAACAACAGTAATGGTTTGGCTTTCTCCAGACAATTTACAACATGCATGAAATTCACATTCTTACCACGTCAAGCCCCTGGAAAACAACATGGACTTGTTAGTCGTGTTTCCTGAAAGTCATTATCAAGGGTTCCAAATTATTTTGAGTAAGTAAAGAAGACATTTATAGTGAGTTTATGCATCTAAAAATCAATTTCATGCTAATTCCGAATCCCTTAACTTAAACGTGTAAAAATTTTTAGGTGGACCGGGGAAATACATATCTCCTCACCACCTACGTATTTAAAGTAAATTCAGTTAGCATGTCACTAATTTTAAGACCAATTGTAACGTCATGAACACCTTCCTTATTCACACTTCAACACAAAAGGTTCTAAAATCAGTATTGTGTCAGTCTGAACCCCTGATATGACTCCTGAAGGTGCTGTGAATTGGCCATGACTAACACAGGACCAAAACACTATAGTTCTCTTTTGTCCTCACTACCAGGTCTTAGGTCATATATCTCAGGTGTCAGGCAGGCTTTATTACATACCATCTCACAAAATGATTTCTTTGCTACAACCACTACAGTGTATTTATTTGATAATCAGTTTTTGTAAAAAAAAAGAAGAAAGAATGCACATTACTCCTGAAATAATATCATACAAAAATCAAGTTGACTATAAAAGTACCTACACAAACTAAGAATATTTACTTCCATAGTATTACTATAAAAAATAAAGTCTATTAATTCCAAATGATTCCATGCAAAAATTGTCTCCACTATTTCCAAAGTTTAAGTTAACAATTGGATAGCCAAAAATTTATTATCAGCTATTTAGGTCTACTGGACACTGTACAAGTGTACATCCTACCTCTGGGTGGAGGAAGGGTGCTGGGGAAGGGCTAAGTTGGAGCAAAAAGTTCTTTCAGTCAGTCAGTCGATGTCACTCAGGAAAAGGGTTCATTGATTTGCTAAATACAGTTATGCACAGATTTAACAGATCACCTGAAGATTGCCTCCCCCAACTTGTTCTACTTGAAGATTAACCATTCTAATACAATACACGACAAACCTAACACTAACCAAACCTAACTGACCACCCTAATGCAAACCTAACCTAACCTAACCCTCCCCCCCCCCTTCTGATGGGGTTATTACTGATAATCTTTAGGTGAAATAAGCCTGGGGCAGGTGAATTTTCAGGAGATCCAATTTATCCTAATATTTGTTGGCAAAGTAAGTAAGTACAGGACAGGCATCCCCTGCCTTATAGAAACTCACGTTATGGAAATTCGCGCTTACGGAATTTGGTAATTACTGTATGACCAAAAATTCGGGATATGGCTAAAAAAACTTCACCCTTACGGAATTTGGGTAAAAAAAAAAAAAGCAAGCCAAGTTCAGCAGAAAAATATTTGACATTATTAGAGCTCAAGTCATAAGAAAGATAAGGGATGACTAAAATTTATATACAGTTAACCCTCACTTTACGCGGTCCCGCATTCCGCGTTTCCACGTTAACGCGGTGCCTTGCCAGAACCTCACGTGCTCAAATTACGCGGTACGTGAACCCCATTACGCGGAGTGTGTCCGGCGCGACGCTATTTTTAGATTCGCCCCACCCGCCTGCCTGTGCTCCTTGCCTCCTCCCTCCGCTTGGGCAAGCGGCGCGGTAAGGTTGCTCAGTGTGTGTCTTTGTTGCGTTATCACTGACGTCATATGACGTATCAGACCTGTGATTGGCCATGCATCCCTACCCCCCTCTGCTGCTAGCTGTAATTGGCTTAAAGTATTATGACGTGTCCACCCGGGGGAGGGAGGGAGGGAGGGAGGAAAGACGACGCTTGACCTAGCCGCGGCAGTTTCATCCCTCAAGGCCACTCCGTGTAAACGCGCATCCATTGTTCCGTAAAATGGCTTCCGCCAGACCACCACCCCCAGAGAGAAACCTTTCCTTATCTGGACCCAGCGGCACTAAGCCAAAGAAGACACGACGTTCCTTAAGCTACGAGGTGAAGTATACCATCATCCAAGAGTTGGAGAAAGGAACAAGGCAGGTTGATTTGGCGCGCCAGCATGGTGTGAACGAATCTACGATCCGGACTATAAAGAAGGATGCAGCCAAGATAAAGGAGCACATGAAGATCACAAAGTCTACAGGTGCTTCTATGATCAAGTATTTTCACAACCAGGTGCTTCTCAAGACAGAAAAATTACTTGTGAGGTACTTGGTGCGTCAGGCGCGACGGAACATGGCGGTCGACACGCGCTCTGTTAAGGACTACGCACGTGAACTGTACATGGCAGTGGCACGAAAGATGGGAATTACAGAGCCCAAACCCTTTAATGCTTCCTCTGGGTGGTTACAGAGGTTTAAGATCCGGAACAAGATCACCAATATAAACATTGGTGGTGAAGAAGCGAGTGCTGACCGTGCTGCGGCTCGGGAATTTCCTCCGTTTTTACGTGAGATTATGGAGGAAGGACAGTACAGTGACGACCAGGTGTTTAACATGGACGAATCTGGTCTTTTCTGGAAAAAGCTACCTTCCAAGTCCTTCGTTGTAAAGAATGCCAGCAGGATTCGGGGCCGGAAATGCAGAAGGAACGCATCACCGTCCTGTTTACCACCAATGCCTCCGGTACCTGTAAGCTCAAGTTATCGGTGATCCACACAGCACGCAAGCCGCACGCCTACAAAACCATGGACATGACCAAGCTAAATGTCCACTGGCTGACCGCACGTAAGGCGTGGATGTTCTCTACACTGTCCCTCTCCTGGTTTGATGACTGTTTTGTTCCCGATGTAAAAAAATTCTGTGAGCGACAGAATGTGCCATTCAATATTTTGTTGCTGCTGGACAACGCACCAGGACACTCGCCCCTACTGTTAGATCGTCACCCCAACGTAAAAGTGGTCTTCCTTCCTCCCAACACTACGTCATTAATCCAGCCCATGGACCAGGAGTTAATCTGCAATGTAAAAGCTGCATTCTCAACAAAAAAATTCCAGCTCCTGAACGATTACACCAACACCAGGGAAGAGTTGCGTAACCTGAGTGACACCACCACCGCTAGCAAGAGCGAAGAAGATGAGGATCAACAGTTGGAACAGCAAAAAAATACTGTTCAAACAATTCTGGAGAGTATTTAACATCAAGAAAGCTGTGGACTTCTTGGTGGAGTCATGGGATCAGCTGTCTATTGCTACAATTCGTCACGCATGGAGACATGTGTTGCATGGAATACCAGGTGAGAGGAGGAGTCAATCTGTGACTGGTGAGGTTCAGAATGTTGCAGTAGCAGTGGACCTTGCCAGAGAAGCTGCGCAGACTGTTACAGTTCCAGGCTTCTCCGAGACCACCAACGACGACATCCTGGAGATGATCAGAGATCCTGAAGTGACTGCCGACGAGATGTTGGAAGAAGAACACGTCAGTGAAGAGGAGGAAGAAGGTGCGTCATTCTCCGAAGAACACAGTTTAAGTCATCGTGATATTAAGGGTGCCATGGAGTGTGCAGAGAAAATGAAGTCCTTCCTTTCCCGCGACAATGACGATGACCGCTATGAAGTCTTCCATACCCGGCTGGTGCAGGCTATGGAGCCGTACATCAAGGTGTATCACGACAACATCAACGCCAGCCGTCAGCAAAGCATAACAGATTTCTTCGCCCGCAACCCACCACAGCCAGCCCAAGCCAGTGATAGTGGCAGTGAAGATGACTTTGAGGGATTTATCAGGGAAGCCCTGACAACTGTAAGTGACAGTGATGGTGATTCACCTAGTAATGGTGATTCACCTGAGGGCCAGTAATCTGCCCTCTGCCTCGGAACCATCCTCCATCCCCGTATGCCGACCCATCTCTTCTACTACCGTAAGTGTTCCACCTAATTTTTAGTTTTCTAACCTAACCTTTATTTTTCCTATGTTAACCTTTATTTTTCCTAACCTAACCTCTTCTATATTACTTGTTTTTTCATACCATCATAAAGTTAAGATAAAATTTTTACTACAACATAGTTATGTGTCGTCAAAAAGTGGAGTTTGGGGATCGGCCTGGACTCCATTTCAATTAATCCCATATGTTATGTTATTCACTTTACGCGTTTCTCGCTTTCCGCGGTACCCTCCGGGTTACATTAACCGCGTAAAGTGAGGGTTAACTGTATTATGAATGGAATGGTCAGGTATAGTATTACTAAAGTACAGGTAAATTAAAGTTACTTATTATTAAGGGTTTAATATCATGCGAGATTGGTTTTTATTAAAGGATGAAGATCTTGTAATACTTTGATGAGTAAATGTTTTACATGAAAAGAATACAGTAATTGTATATTAACAAATTATGCATAAATATACTAAAAATTAGAAATATATAGTACATTATAAAGTAAATATTATAACTAAGTGAACCAAAAAACCATCACCTCATAACTGTTTAATGATTATTTTATCAACAAAATCCTAATTAAGCAGTTGCAGTTTGCTCTTAGCTAATGGTAACAACAACCCTTGTAAGTGATAGTCAATGTAAGGCATAAATTATTTTTTCTTCTTATTTCTCATATTATTATTAACCAACTGTTACTGTAAAACATAAAAAAATGTACAGTATATGAATGATCTTAAGCATTACTACGGTACACTAAGTTAAATATCAAATGTTCAAAATTATAAAGATCTGCAGTACTCACCTCATCTTTGGCAACTGCTTGTATCTTTTCTAATATTTCTGCCTTTTCCTCATTGGTGTATAAATTAGTGTTTGAAGGCAAAAACAACACTTTCACAAAGTCAAATTGATACTCCAAATTGCTGGCAAGGTCAGGGTCATGACCAGGAGCATTATCCATGAGGAGAAGAGCCTTTAAAGGGAGTTTATTGGTGGTTAGGTAGCTCTTGACAGAGGGGCAAAACACATCAACAGCCCATTCATTAAAGAACTGTCTTGTCACCCATGCCTTACGGTTGGACTTCCAATAAACTCCAAGCATTGTTCTTACCACTTTCTGTTGCTTGAACACCCTGGGGTTTTCAGAGTGGTAGACAAGCATAGGCTTCAGTCGGAAATCCCCTGAAGCATTGGCACCAAGCAGTAGAGTGAGACGGTCTTTCATGGGTTTATGCCCAGGTAAAGAGGCTTCAGGATCTCAAATAAAGATTAACTTGTTCAACTCAACAAAAACAGACACCAAGAGGAGGGAAGGATGGCAGGAGACGAGTGTTGACACCAGGTATACTACGAGCCTAAAACCATTTCCCTCGTAATTCTTTTCCACTGCTGTGTGCTCTCGTCCTATTTCCCAAATCCAAAAAAAATTCCCAGAGAGATTAATAATACGAATTAATCCATACTGGTTAAATTTGACATGTTGCAGAAATAAGACAAATTCAGGAGTGTTGAAATATTGGTAGGAATTTCTCTAATTATAATTATAGTTTTTGTTCTCTAAACAAGAGCGTGGGCTAATATTGAGAAGTTTATGAAAAATGCAAAAGTATCTCAGCTACTGATGTATGCTCGTTTCGTGTCAGGCAACAGAGTAAAAGAGGAAATGCTGTTCTGTCACCCCATGGAAAGTTGTACAATAACAGCAGTTATTTTTCATGATGTATCAAACTTCTTTCGGGATGTCCTGAACGTGGCTATCAGGGTAGTCAACTTTATCAAAGCTGGAGCCTTAAACAGTCGTCTCTTCAAACTGCTGTGTAAGGATATGGAATCTGAACATGAAACCTTGTTTTTTCACACGAACGAACGATGGCTATCACAGGGGAACATGCTTGGACGGCTTTATGAACTGCGAGAAGAAGTAGCAATATTTCTTGATTCGAAGCAGAAGGCAGATCTCCATGACAAGTTCCAGTGTGAAGGCTTTCAGCTATCTCTAGCTTACCTGGTGGACATCTTCGAAGCGTTGAATGCTCTCAACCTTAAACTATAAGGGAAAAACATCAACATCATCATGCACCACGACACCATTCAAACCTTCATGGCCAAACTCGACCTCTGGAAGTGTCGAATTCAGCAGGGAAATACAGCCAGTTTTAGTAACTTGGATTCTGCTCTCATTCACGCTAACCTTTATTCTGAGTTAAATAAACAAATAATCACTCATCTAACTGACTTGAAAACAGAATTCATCAGATACTTCCCAGAGATAGATGAGAAGCGTGAAGCCTGGAAATTCATCAGGAACCCATTTCAATGTGAAGTAGCTGATGTTTCGGATGAAGTGCAAGAGGAGTTTCTTGAGTTGAAGTTCAACTCCACAGCTAAGGAAGACTTCAAAGAACTGGATCTTGAGACGTTCTGGGTCAAGTACCTTCCTGTTTACCCTCTGATCTCACATCAGGCTCTTCGGATTCTAACTATGCTCGGATCCACGTATGTTTGTGAAGCTGCATATTCCACGCTCGTTGCTGTCAAGACCAAGTACAGAAACAGGCTGAATGTTGAAGGGGATTTACGTTGTGCACTCTCTGGCATTCAACCACGCAGTCAAGATCTAGTAACTAAGAAGCAGTGTCAAGTATCTCACTAATTTATCCTCAATAAAAAGACTAAAAACACAATATTTTTAATTTTTCTTTAAAATCTGGGAAGGAATTTTATTCATAGATGCAAGGGGGGCGTGGAGGTAAGGACCAATTCCTAGAGAGGGCGTGGTAGTAAAAAGGTTAAGAGTCAGATTCTAGTGGTTTATACCGCCACCTTCACAATCATCATCCTGGCGACGTTTTCCTACGATTCTCGAATTCTGTTGAGTGTTGTTCTACAGTACACAGCACCAAGCAGCGTGAAATTACACTTTTGTAAAAAAAAAAAAAAAACACCAACCCAACACACCATCCACGACAAGTGCCCTACGTCCTCTCAGAGACGGTGAGGTCAAGGGTGAGTCCAGGGGGTGTAACACAGACCTCTGTGTCCTAAGAACACGAAACCGCTGGAACAGCCTTGAACTCACCGCCTCCGAGACAACAGAGGATACCAGTCGTGTCTGACCACCAGGTGGTGACATTGTAATAAAAATTGGACCTTGTATATATATTACATATTCCGTACACATGTTTATCAGCGGCCCTTGTGGAGGTATAACATTTCCTGAGTGTTTCTTGGATTATCTTACAGGTATTTTGCTCCACGTGTGTGTACTGGCAGTGGAGGAGTAAACCATTACAAGGTCTGGATTATATACGTGAGGCTGAACTTAGAGCGGAGGAGATGTTCCCGATACAACCAACCAACAGTCAGTAGTTCATGTGATAGAGAATAAATAATACAACACGTATTTACCACCCGTCTAGAGACAATTGGCTTCACGTTGCATGTTTCTCAAATGAGACTCAGAAAAATAATTTATTAATTTCATTAAAAATAATAGTATTTATTTAGTTAAGAGATACAGTAGGCAGAGTAAATGTTGACTGTCATAAAGGTGGAAACATATATATAAATTAACTCCAGTAGTAAGTGCTAGTTGGAGGATTAAGTGCCTCCTTCCTCCCTTAACTTGTTCCTCCTCCGCCCTCACCTGATTTGAGGAGCAGGATTCTCACAGGGTGGTACTGAATATTAGGTGTTCTTCCTAACACTATCACTTGGAGGATTACCTTAACCGATAGGTCAACAACTGCAAATATGTTGCCTGTATAACAAGTGAACTAACTTGGGTTGAGCACTGTGGCGTGTGTAGGTGTCCGCAAGGCAAGGCCTATACCCTTGTGGTCACGCTGGGCCATGTGGTGAGGGCTTGTGTAAACAACCCCCCCCCCCCCTCATAGTGTCCCAGGCTGGATAGTTCTTTTGAAACTAAATTGACTTTGATACTGTATCTAACCAGAAAAACAGAGATGCTATTAAGAACAAGTGTAGTGTAATAAAAGTGTTTATAAACTGAGAATACTCCTGCTACCTTGGTCCCTCTGACACCACACTCCCTCCGCGGGAGGCCCGCTCATGGCCTCCCCTCACACCGCTGATACGCTGTAGATGCCAGTTTCCCTTGTCCTGTAAGAGGGTTACGCCTCCCAACCGCCGCTGGCTTCCTTGGAGTGCCACGCAGTCCTCGGCCCTCTGACGTAGGCATATAGGTCGAGTCCTGTAACTCCTCCATGTCTGAGTTGACTGGAGACCCAGCCACTCGCTTTAACTCTCCTGATGCACTGAGTGAGCCAGGCGACTATGGTGTTGACCTTGACACCAACGGAGAGGATGGCTTTCAACTAGTTCAGTCCAGGAACAAGCGGAAGGCCGAAAAGGCAGAAAAACTTAGAGACCATCAACTACAACCTCAACCCCCCATGAGAGTAAGATTAAACTTCCCTGAAGGTACACCACCTGAAGACAAGTATCTCTGGCTGAACGATGCGGAAGACAAACACCCAGACGCTGAGTTTCAGTTCAGAGTCGGTACACAAGATCATGTTCTGATTAGAAGCGACCCAGCAGTCATACAGAATCTCCTCACCAATAGCATAAGGGGAATAACCATGGAACAATCATCCCAACCATCGAGCAAGAAAACCATCTTAATTATAGGGCTCGACCAGTACCAGACCCCTACACTAGTAGAAGCTCATCCCTACATCAGAAGGACGAAGCGACTCAGGGGCAAGAACGAGGTTATTGTAGACTGGGGTGGCTCGGAAGACCCACCCAAGACCATTCGAGTCCGTGGTGCCTATCGGACTCTGAAGGTAACTCTATCAGCCCCCTACCCGTAGGTGTTGCAATTGTCAACACCGGGGCCATGTGGCCCGGTTATGCCCCTCGACTAAGCCGTGGTGTGGTCTCTGCTCAACACAACATGCAACACAGGCTTGCAGAGATACAGTTGCTCAAGGGGGTGTCGTTCAACACAAGTGTATTAACTGCAAAACATATGGAGTTCCTGTATGGCACCATGACTGTCCTAGAGCTCCTACGCCCCTTCAGCGCCCAGACCCGCCACCCAGGCAGGTCTCAAGAAACAGTAATGCTGCTAGGGTACTCCCTACGGCCAACCCCTGGCCCACCCACCCACCAAAGCTCCAGGATCATCACCAGCAGTCATCGAAAGATCAGTATGGGACAACACAGACGTACCGATACAACAGGTAGCTGCCAACACACCCCGTGAAGAGATCAATGATTTGAAAAATGAAATTAAAGAACTCAAAGCTCCATTTACAGCTCAAACTGATATGTTAAAGAGCCTCTGTGATACACTACAGAAAAAGAACACCACCAACACAGTGCAGCAGCTATGGAAAGATTACAGTCAAACTGAAGACATTCAGATGTCAGTACCAGATGTGGAAACTCAAGACCCACCAGGAACTATTGTCTACGCAGAGGAAAATAGTGATACTGGTAACAGTTCTATTGATGCCCCTGTGGACATGGTCAGTGAAGATGAACAAACACAAAGAGAAAATGGTGGTGATGTCGTGTGTAACCAAAGTGTTTTGTTGTCTGCCACTGACTTACAACAATTGTTGAGCCGCACATGCTCCAGAAATGTTTCAAAAAGGTTAAATGGCCTACTGCCTGCCGAAGGGACAGGCAGCATAGAAAAGCACAGTATCATACAGTGCCTTTTGCTTCTTTCCAAATACATTTCATAATGGCCAGTGTTAATACCAGACAGATACAGAGCGGTGAAGGTGATGAGTTGGAACATCTCATCCCTTAGAAAACGATACCCTGACCTACACCACAAAGTTGTGACTGAGGACATCGATATTGTGTGTCTGCAGGAGTGCCTCACACCTAATGGTAAGCCCCCACCCAGTCTGCCCAATTATGTGTATTATGATCCTAGTTCTACTCACACATGTTTGATGTATGTTAAGAAGTCACTCCCGCATGTACCTCTTCTATCCAAAAAGACTACCAACCTTCAGTACCATGGGATCACTATCCACCTAGGCAACTCCACACTCAACGTGCTAAACGCCTATGTTCCCTCAGATCAGCTTCAGTACACAGATCTCCCAGACTTTTTACACACTGAGCCCACTGTTCTAATGGGTGACCTGAATACTAGACACAAGAAATTAGGTGACTCCTCCACTAACACCAATGGTAGCAAACTTATCTCACTTCTAAGCGCATATGAAGATGTTCAAATTATAGGTAATAATGAACCAACACACATCTATGGCGGGGGTCTAGACTAGTGTATTGGTTTTAATCTATCATACACAACTCATAGCTCTGATGTTGTCACTGATCTTATGTCTGACCACAGCCCAATCCAAGCTAGTATACATGTAGCCAATGACACCCCCACTGGTGGTGAACTCAACAGACGTAGAATCACAGTCAAGCAAGAACATGAAAGTCAGTTCATAGACTTCATCCATGACTGGTACAAGGACTACTAACCTAACAACTACCAAAGTTTCCATGACGATCTGATAGATAGGACTTATACATACTTCACCAACAATGAATCCACCAAAAAAAGGAGAAAACGTGGTCAGCATAATGGGAACAGGCAACAGCAGTGCTATAATGACCCTCAGCTGAAAAAAACTCATGGCGAGGGTCAGGAGGTTGGGTAAGTGCTACAAACAAATTAGAACACCTCAAATGGTAATATTGTATCAAGCTTCCCTTGCTGCTGTCAGGGAACGTGTAAACGAACTCAGACAAAATGCATGGGAGACATATGTCAACAGCCTGAACCAACACACATCCCTCAGCAAAGCCTGGAAAGACATAAACACAATCAGAGGTAAAAGCAGTAAACACGTCTCCCATCCAAACCCTCTGCAAAAGACGAATGAGCTAATAACAAAGTCGGCTCATGTGTCGAGCTATGACATGTTACCAGCTGGGACTCGGGGACTCCTTGATGCAAAGTCTGTAGAGAGAAGTAATCTTATTAGAATTATGCTGGGCAAACAGCACGATGAGTGTGATGTTCCATATACTGAGTGGGAGCTTGACTACTAAGGCGCGTGCCAGGCAATCCATTGTTGGTATTGTACAATATGAGTCATGCCGAGGGCCAACTACCCACATCATGGACCAGCAGTATTGTTGTACCAATACCGAAACCAGGACAGCCTGATGCTTTTCGTCCCATATCACTAACCAGCTGCCTGTGTAAAACCTTTGAGAGGATGGTTCTTGGCAGACTCTTGTATAGAATCAGAGAACACATGTCTCCTAACATAAATGGCTTCACCCATGGTAAAGGTGTACATAATTGCATCACCACATTCCTAACTGTGCATGGTGATGAAAGGCACAGATACACCACATTTCTTGACCTACAAGCTGCATTTGATATTGCCAATAGGCAACTGATATTGTACGAACTAGCCAAAATGGATATATGAGGTAGGCTGTTACACTGGATAAGTGGTTACCTAACCAACAGAAGGGCTGCTGCACTATTTCAGGGTTACAAAAGTGAAGTTAAAGATATGCAACTTGGTACCCCTCAAGGCGGAGTACTTAGCCCCACTTTGTTCAATGTTCTTATGAATGCATTATTAAATTTAATACCAGACAACCCCAGCAATATCTCAATCAGCTATGCTGATTTTATTCTTATACATACTAAAACTCATCGTGAAATGCAAACCACCCTGAACCATGTATACGCAGCCTGTGAGAACCTCGGTCTTATTATCTCCACTGACAACTAAGGTGTTCAACAAACAAGCTGGTAACCGCAAACGCGGCCCCGCCAAGTTCAAGATAGGTAACAACACTATTGACTGTTTCTTCTTTTAAATATCTTGGTGTTTCCGTCCCTTGTACCCTACCTGCCATACAACAGCTAACCCGCCAATTTACTGACAGACTGAGACCTCTTAGAAGTGTAGCGGGGTACAGCCCGCACTATGGTGCTAATATTAGAATTGTTAAAATAATGTACCTAGGCTATATAAGATCTCTGATAGATTACCACGCAGCAGCCCTGGTCATTCGTGTCGGGAAAGGCGTTGACAAGCTCGAGAAAATGCAAAATAAAGCCCTCAGAATTATCCTAGGATGTCCCATGAGCACTAAAGTACTTAATATGAGGAAAGAACTAGGTATACCCAGTGTTAAAGATAGAATAATTGAAGTCAACTTCATGATAGCCCTGAGGCTTCTGCATGGTGATCCTGATAACATTGTTTCCTTAAAATTGCTAGAATGTATGAACCATGGGACTACTGAGTCTAAATGGATCCAAACTACAGCTACACATATGAAGATGTTTGGACTAGACCACCTGTACAAAGTTGAGACACAACAGCGCTTCCTGCCACCCTGGCGGACAGTTCCCTTCGATATCACAATACCGACGTATCCGCCTAAAAAATTAATTATACAATGCATTTATCTCCAACACACTGACAAATTGAGAGCTCTTGAACACATACACACTCTACAGACTGATGATAATATCACACAGACCATCTACACTGATGGATCTCGAAACACCGCCTGTGGGAGGGCTGGAAGTGCTATTGTTGTGACTCATCCTGACGGTAATATAATTGAGAAAGGAGTTAGAATTAACAACTGGGCATCCACTCTACAAACTGAATTAGTTACCATATTTGCAGCTATTAAATTCACTGAAACCACTGTTACTGACAGTCTCATCATCACTGACTCTATCCTCACTACTTGCCCTTGGAACCCTCGACTCAGGTTGTCACGCTCTTGTCTCTGAAGCCAGACACAAATATGCGTGCCTTGTTGACCGGGGTGTCAGGGTCAAACTGTTGTGGATCCCCTCTCACATAGGCCTCATAAAACATGACAGAGTTGATGCCCTCGCCAAACTCGCGTCTAACAAAGACACCGTTGAATACAATTTGGGTCTGTCAAAAAGAACCCTTAAAACTGTAATTAGGAAAGAACTCATTGATGAGTTTGACGCAAGTAGACAAGTGCAAACAGGCAATAGTCGATCCATAGGTTACCATGATGAGATGTATCAAGTGAAACATGTATATGGAGCAAGTAACAAGATCAATAGATTACAAGATGTTGTAACCAGATTAAGGTTAGGATATAAGTACTTTAAGCAGTATGTTCTCAAGCAGATGTAAACAAATTCAATGTAGAAGTGTGTACATACATATGGCCACACACTTGAACACTACGTCCTCGACTGGGTGAAGATAGAACCTTTTAGGGACAGGTCCAAGCACACTGTGTGTGAAATGGCACAACACTTCATCTCTAATGGCAAGATAGCCGACATATTAAGATTGTATCCACTTTTTTGCACTTAGTAACTATATCAATTCTCATGTACAGAACCAAATACGCAATGTGCTTGAATACCTCTCACGTAAATGTGAATAACATAGTGTGAG
>NW_024751263.1:0-14115 GCF_018991925.1 Homarus americanus
CAGATGGCGTTATGAGGGGCCTGATGATGTAGCAGTTACCTCACAGATGGTGTTATGAGGAAATTCACATGATGATGCTGTAGCAAAACATTCACTACGTGTTGTCGTAGCATCTTGGGGACACCACGTGGTCGACATGACTCACTCATTCAAGTGGGTGAGGTGTGGTCCCAGGCCTCTCTGTCGTGGAGTCTCAGGGGAAGTATAACTGGGTACCTGGGACCTCACTGTGTGAAGGTGGTTAGCTAGCTTGGGTAAGACTCAACTGCCGAGTTGTTTTTCACTGAGTTAAGCACTGTTCACCACTATTCATCACTGGTTCCATTCCTTGGCCAAATGAGATAGTACCTTATGGCAAGAACTTGTTGATAGTCCGCTGGGGAGGAGGGTTCAGGGGAGTGAGTTGGTATGGGCCAACATATAAATAATAATAATAATAATAATAATAATTAACGGTTTATTGAAAGAGCTTGGCAGCCAGAAGACTGAAAATATACAGTTACATATTTGGGGAATGGGTTACGAATTACAAATAATATACAAGTAACATGAGTGACACAAATAAGACATATAATAACTAGCTGGGGAAAAGCTCAAACTACAGTTCATTTCAACATAGTGACAGTGCAAGTAGTAGTGTTTACTGGGAGTGAGTACACTGATTTATTACAAGTTATCGATAATTTTTACAATGGTTGGGACTGGGCTGTTCTTATAGAGATCAGTTCGTGCACGTATGGGCTGGATGCGGTTGTGGTGTCGAAGAGCAATTCTCGGACTAGGGATCTCAGGTGGTAGTAGGAGCCGGTGTCGGGGATGGTGTAGAAGCTTCTTACCAAATTTGCAGATGAGGTCGTGGTGATGGTCAGTGAGAGTCTAAAGGGTCGGTCAGTGTGTTGAGCGCTTCTTGATAGGTGGAGTAGGAAGGGTAGAGAATAATCTTGCATGGCCTCTTTTGCACTTTTTCGAGGTGTTTACGTTGTGTGGCATTTAGGGAGGAAGACCAGGTGGAGGAGGCATAGGTGAGCTTGGGAAGTATGAATGTTGTGTAAACACTGAGGAGCTCGTGTGCAGGACCACCGAGGGACTTGAGTCGGCGTAGGAGGTGGAGACGGAAACTGGAGGATTTGATAACTTCACTGACGTGTGGTTTCTAATTTGGTTTGTTGTCTATATGTATGTGTGTGTGTGTGTGTGTGTGTGTGTGTGTGTGTGTGTGTGTGTGTGTATACTACTGTACTTTTTAGATCCTCCTACGCAACCTAACCTATTATAGTTAAGTATAGTAGGCTATACACTATTTTGTTAGTATGTGTTATAAAATGAAATTGCATGTTATTATTATTAATATTATTATTATTAATATTATTATTATTATTATTATTATTATTATTATTAGTAGTAGTAGTAGTATTATTATTATTATTGTTATTATTATTACATGCTAATATAATAATAAGTTGCCCGCCAGATTTCCTCAGAGATGGGAGGAGCACATTGGCGGCGGTGTTGTTTATACTCCGCCCGATTACTGATTCCTATTCACCGAGCCAGAGCTGGCGGGCGGCGTGTTATGTGCCACGTTTTGTTTCCCATTGGGCGTACCGCTCAGCTGGGGAGTAGGAGATTTCATAAAAAGAAAGTTTGAGTGGAGAGCACACCTTTTCCTTCACATACAGTTATCTTAGACCATCTACTAGTATAATAGTTTGCACAAAAATACTCTACACTCTTTCTAGGTTATTGTTATGTTGTTTTTTTTTTTTTTGACTTCTCATCAGATTGTGCATTCAACTAATATACACTATTAGTGTGTTTATTATTGTTTTATAGTATTATTTCGTATAATATTGGGTAACACAATTATAGTCACTAGTATAGTTTATTATTGGGGTTTATAGCAGTTTGTGGTCTAATAGTATCATGCTTTATGAGTGGTGTTCTATGTAGTGATGATTAGGCAATAAAATATGCTTTGGGTGTTTATAGCAGTTTTTGTGGTCTACTAGTATCATGCTTTATGGGTGGTGTTCTATGTAGTGATGATTAGGCCATAAAATATGCTTTTGGTTTATTGCTAACAAAATATACTTTGCTCTACCGCTGTAGTGCAAAACATGGTGAAGAAGAAGAAGAAAGAAAAGAAGAAGAAGAGAAGAAGAAGAAGAAGAAGAAGAAGAAGAAGAAGAAGAAGAAGAAGAAAGAAAAGAAGAAGAAGAAGAAGAAGAAGAAGAAGAAGAAAAGAAGAAGAAGAAGAAAAGAAGAAGAAGAAGAAGAAGAAGAAAGAAAAGAAGAAGAAGAAAGAAGAAGAAAAGAAGAAGAAGAAGAAGAAGAAGAAGAAGAAGAAGAAGAAGAAGAAGAAGAAGAAGAAGAAGAAGAAGAAGAAGAAGAAGAAGAAGAAGAAGAAGAAGAAGAAGAAAAAGAAGAAGAAGTAAGAGGAAGAATTGTGGAGGGAATGAACAGTGAGACAATGTAAAGCCTCCGGGATGGCGGCAGCGTTTCTGTTATTAATATATAATAAGACAATAGGAAAATATGTTGTTGTCTCTACCTGTATTATTACCTTTGCGATAGCATGGTTCAATTTGGGGAGGACATAGGAAGGAGCAGGAGGTTAGGAAGGGATTTGTAGTGGGAGAGATAGTGTCTGTGATCCTCGGGTCACCACTCCTCGGATTGTGTCAGTTCAAGTTTAGAAGCTCCAACAACTTTCCCTGAATACGAATTGGCAACCTTTCGATTTACAACAGGTACCTACTTACTGCTACAGTAGGTAGGTGAACAGGGACCAAGGGGGCTAGGAAGAGTGTCCAAACAACTTGCTCCTGCCTGCCTGTGTGATGTAGTCGTGGCCAGAATTAGGTTAGGATACAGACACATCTGGCTAGTTAGTAACGCTGTACCCATACCGGAACACTCAGCATGTAAACTTGGTGATACACCTTTAAAGCACTACTATATTATTGAATAGGACACTGTCAAAGACTTCAGGCCACCTCACTTATTGTATCTTGAACTATGTCATTACTTCATTGAGGACATTACATTCTTGCTCTTTATCCCAAATTGGCTAGCCCACACTGGTAAATGTGTACTGTACTGTCAATGAATCTGATGTATTTATTTGTGTATGAACCTGACTGAAAATAAGGTCGCCTCCCTGGCTGCTGCTGCTGCTGCTGCTGCTGCTTCTTGCGCCCTTCTAAGTCCCGTTTAAGTCCCCCACCCCAGGCCCCCGCAGTAACCCTTCACATCTACAACATTCAAAATCAATTTCACTCTATTTCCACAATACTATGCTAATTACACGTAAAATAGAGTGTTATCCTGCAAAACGTTGATGTCGTATATTTCTCTCTTTAAGTGATATCCTGTGGCTCCGAAAGGAGCCTGTTTGGTTAGGTTGTCTTGTGTGAACGAACCTTGGGTTCTTATTTCTTCTCTGTCTTCTTGGGGAGGAGCACAGCTTGGATGTTAGGAAGGACACCCCCTTGGGCAATGGTGACTCCAGACAGGAGCTTGTTCAGCTCCTCGTCATTGCGAATGGCAAGCTGAAGATGACGTGGGATAATGCGGGTCTTCTTGTTGTCGCGGGCGGCGTTACCGGCCAGCTCGAGCACTTCTGCTGCCAGGTACTCCATGACGGCTGCAAGGTACACAGGGGCACCTGCACCAACACGCTCAGCATAGTTGCCTTTACGCAAGAGACGGTGGATCCTACCCACGGGGAACTGGAGTCCGGCCCTGCTAGAACGGGACTTTGACTTGCCCTTCACTTTGCCTCCCTTGCCGCGTCCTGACATGTTGCTGCTGCTGCTTTTCGTGATAGGAGTTAAATTTCCGCCCGCCACCTTGATCTTTTATACCAAGCTCAGGATCAGGCCAGGTGGCCGTCTCGCGGACCCAACCAATGTAAGAGAGCCGTAGCTGCAGCCAGTCTGATCCTGAGCGGCCCGCTCGGTATATAAGGAAAAGTTAGTCGGGCCAGTTTTCAATTCTCTCGCTCCGCGCCACGAGTAACTGTGCCGCCATGCCTCCCAAAACTTCCGGAAAGGCTGCCAAGAAGGCTGGAAAGGCCCAGAAGGCCATTGCCAAGGGTGACAAGAAGAAGAAGCGCAGGAGGAAGGAAAGCTACAGCATCTACATCTACAAGGTACTGAAGCAAGTGCACCCCGACACAGGAGTCTCCTCCAAAGCTATGTCCATCATGAACTCTTTCGTGAACGACATCTTCGAGCGCATCGCTGCCGAGGCTTCCCGCCTGGCGCACTACAACAAACGCTCCACCATTACAAGTCAGGAAATCCAGACAGCTGTCCGACTCTTGCTGCCCGGTGAACTGGCCAAGCATGCCGTGTCTGAGGGCACCAAGGCTGTCACCAAGTACACCTCTTCCAAGTAAGAGGTTACTTGTGCACAACAAACACGCCATCCCACTACTACAACTTAATCGGCTCCATCGGAGCCACAGTTACATGTTAAAGAGACAGTTACCGACAGTGATATATTGAGAGAGAAATAAATAAAAAAACAATTATAATAATCTGCATTCTCTATTGGCGTAGAAACCGGACTAAATCGAAACATAATAAATAAATAAATAAATTCTGCGTGGAGTAGTTGTACACCCACTGCAAAGTGACATACATGGAGTGTGTTTGGGCTTCATTTCTTGTTTGCAGCACGCCTATTTCATGTAAACAATTTTTTTTTTTTTATTTTATTGTATGTTCTTTTATTTTATTTATTTATTTACTTACTTATTCTTTATATATTTATTTGTTACTAGCTCTTGTTTGTTGCACCCACCCACCTCCCGAATTGATGACCTACTATACAATCGTACCTCCACGAATGTTACCAACTTACCGTTAGGCGATTTGGGTAACCGAAATTAACGCTCTCCGACCACCAACCATTTAGATTGTCATGAAAATTATCTTCAGAACAGTTCTTTGGCCCTGAGAAGGGCCGAGTTATAGATGTCTGGTAGGTTTTGTTGTGCTTTTTGTTTTTCCCCAAGGAAGAGGACTTAAGCACGCTCTCCGCGGATGCGCCGGGCCAGCTGGATGTCCTTGGGCATGATGGTAGCGCGCTTGGCGTGAATGGCACACAGGTTGGTGTCCTCGAAAAGACCCACCAGGTAAGCCTCAGAGGCTTCCTGCAGAGCCATGACGGCAGACGACTGGAAGCGCAGGTCAGTCTTGAAATCCTGGGCGATCTCACGCACCAGGCGCTGGAAGGGCAGCTTCCTGATGAGTAGCTCTGTGCTCTTCTGGTAACGACGGATCTCACGAAGGGCGACGGTTCCGGGCCTGTAACGATGGGGCTTCTTGACACCACCGGTGGCTGGGGCGGACTTGCGAGCTGCCTTGGTGGCAAGCTGCTTCCGTGGAGCCTTGCCTCCAGTGGACTTGCGGGCAGTCTGTTTAGTACGGGCCATCTCGACGACGAAATAGTCAATACGGGCGGCCCGGCAGGCGGGCGGGCATATATACAGACATTCTCCACCTCAGTGGCCACCTCATTGGCCACGAGTGCCGCATGCGTCATCCGCAAGCTACGCCCCACCTCCAAGAGGGAGGGACGGCCTTGGATGAACGATACTACCGCTGCGTCCACAGCACGCCACCTACTCCCACCAAACCGTGGGCGAAGCCACATTGGAGCCAGGACCACCACAGAGAGCAGACACGCAGAGCGACGGGGAAGCCGGAGATCAAACGGACATAGCTGATTCGCTAGTTCTGGGACCTCTCCCACCTTCCCACCAACCTTGGAAATCACAAGCACCTGACACTGCTGAGGGGCTTGGTGTGAAGAAAGAGTCAGCAGTAAGTTTTCAGAAGTTTTTCTACCACTCTAACCTTTATCTTCCGTGCCGTGAAAGGACCTATTCCCCTGTCAGTTGACGTACAGGGGAGTATTCGTCTGGAAACGCCCTCTGTCCCCACACCTCGCTAGTGCGTGTTTGTGTGAAGGGCGGGGGGTCAGCACAGCCTGCCGATTCGCCTGGGGACCTCTGTGATAGTGCAGGGCCTCCCCTACGTGAGGGGCGCAGGAAATTAGGGACAATTTGTTAGGGGAGATCTCCATAAATCTCCAATTCCACCAGTCAACATGCCTTCAATTAAACTCAAAGTGGACCGTACCATCCAACAGTGCACAGACCTCGCTTCACTCGTTTTCCAGCTGACTTTGATCTTCCAAATACGTTCCTTCACCAATGACGACATTATTAAAATATTTGTACAGAATGACGAAGACGCCGACCTATTCCACTCCCCAGCATTGAACAAAAAACTAAAAGACAATGGCTTAACGGTCCTCAGCTCACCCGAATACCGCGCAAAATGCACCCTCATATGTAGAAAAATCATCCCCCATATCCTTGACAATCCTAACCTATTGACAGAACTCAACACACAACACCTCCCAAATGACATATGCAGCCCGGATGGGAACTCTCCCCATGTTGAAAATCACTACAGCTACACAAACTGACGCCATCAAATTGAAATCCAACGGAATTAAATTCGGCAATAACATCATCCCCTCACATAACATCGAATTCCAACACTACATCCCAGTCCACCAATGCTACAACTGCTATCAATTTGGACATACCACCAACCGTTGCAGTAACTCACTAACCTGTTCAAAATGTGCCAATCAAGGCCACTCATACAGAAACTGCACTGCCACTGTTACTAGATGCTGCAATTGTAAAGGCCCACACTCTGCCGTCAGCAACAAGTGCCAAATCAGACTCAACACCAGCACAACACCTCTCCCTCCCCGCCTACGCCTACCCTCACCTCCCACTGCACCTCCTCCTCCTCCCCACCACTCACTCCCTACTCCCACGACTCTCTCCACCCGCACTTGCTGGACCAACAACCTGACCGCCCCCCTCCCTTCCCCCGACACTGACGCAAAAATCACCACCATCATACTTCTGGCACATTCCCTAAGCAACGGTAATAGATCACTTTTTCTAAATCTGGTAATTGAGGGTTTGAAGGCTAACGGCCTCCCTACCATAAACATTCCTGACTCCTTCAGAACCGGTCCCGACCTCATCTTCCCCACTGCCCCCATCTCCGACCGTACCAACATGCCCCCCCCACCCCCCAGAGAATCCACTGTCTCCCTCCTCCCCTCCACTTCTGCCATGCCTACACCTGACTTATCTCACCATTCTACCATTACCTCACCCCCCAAAGTAATCAGTCCAAAACATACCGGCCCCTCCACCTCGACCTTGCCTACACCCGACTTCTCCCACTTGACTACGTTGAACTCCCGGACCACGAACACCCAAACCAAACCCGATCCTCCCCTAACACCCCAGACTCCCAAGAATAAAATGGCAGCCCTTCCCCCCACAGAAATAGTGGTCAAGACCCCTAGACCAAAGAGGAAGAACACCTCCCCCCTGTCTCCCTATACACCTGACAGCAAAAAAATTATTCAATACACTCATCCAACCAAATCAATAATCAAAGTAAACCTATACGGCACTACCCCAAAGGAAACAGAAATCAACCCCGACACGAACCTAGCACACTCCCCTCAACCTCCCGACTCCCCCACACACAGTCACGTAACTGCCCTTCCCTCACTTGCATACACAACACTCATACCACCACCACGCTCACAGTCACTCGACAATTTAGACCTCATCCCTGCACCTCAGAATTTCTATCTTTAAGTACTAAACAGACCAAACACTCCCCTCCCACCTCCCTTGTATTAATATCTTCCCTATAACCACACCCAACAATTTCCCCCCAAATTAAAACCTAGCCTCTCCTTAACCCTCACCCAACGATTCCCACCCAACCTAACCAAATCAACCTAACCTCTCCTCAGCCCACACCCAACGATTCCCACCTAACCTAACTAAGCTTAACCTAACCTCTTCTCAACCCCACACCCAATAATTCCCACCCAACCTAACCTTACCTGACTTGACCAATTCCCTCCTCCCCCCCCTCACTCCAAACCCCACGCCACCAACTCAAACTCAAGACCACTCTGACAAAAAAATAAAAAATAAATAAATAAAAAAAAAAAAAAACTAACCCACTCAACCCTTTCTCCCACCCAAAAAAAAAAAAAAAAAAAGCCTATCACTCCTCCCAAAACAAAAACCTAACATACCCAGCCGTTACTAGCAATCCCACACAAAATAAAAAATAACCATTCTACCATTAACTAACCACACCCTATCACTCCTCCCAAAACAAATACCTAACTTACCCATCCCATACTAACTCAAATGACATGTACGTTTCCCTTAGCCAATGAGGTTGGTGAGAGTTCCACAGTGCCTACGCAAGCCCTCTCCCTCAAGAATGTTACCAACACTGTTTTATGGGCACCTCCCTTAGCCAATAAGGTCGGAGAGGTGTACCTAATAAAAACGGTACCAAATTGCAGACGACATTGAACGCCTCTCTTAGCCAACAAGGTCGGGGAGGGGTGCAATGTACCTGTACACAAACCCTCTCCCTCAAGAATGGGGCCAGAACTCACAATACCTGCAAGAAAGAGAGAATGCAATAATTAACCCAACTCTGCCAACCACTAACAAAACCTACAATCCTCCCAAAAGAAAAACTTAACCCACCCAACCTTACTCACAACCCCTCTTAGAAATCGATACCTACAATCCTCCCAAAATAAAAACTTAATATACCCGACCTTTCTAACAAGCCCCTTTGACCCTCCTAATAAAAATAAATAAATAAATAAATAAAATAAATAAATAAATAAATAAAAACATATGACGCAATACAACTATTCATTAGCAACACAAAACATATCATTCCTAAGAAATCCTACCATACCATAAATTAACCCAAGAACCTCCAAAGCCCCCCTTTCCCCCTTTCGCCTCCCTTCTCCTCTCCTCTCCTCCCCCCTCCTCCCGACAACCGAACCATACCTGACCTTATAACATTATCCTAACCCTCCCTCTCTCCCCTTACATTTACATGCAAACACATACACACTCACACAACAACCCCCCTTAAGCAATTTTAATTCACCTTAAATTAACATACAACCGCCACCCCCATCAATCCCCAAACACAAACTCCCCCCCTCCCTCAACCAATCTCCAAACACAACATCCCCCCCCCGCCAGACAAAGCCACCTTACCAAAATCGACCTAACTCAAGACTGAAACCTAACAACCTATATCTCACTCTCATCTCCGTTCACAATTTGACATAGCTCAAATCTGCCTCCTGCCATTACTAAACAACTCTCCTACGATACACTCATCCTTCCTCACTACGAATACTTTGACATTTCAAACTCAAAGATTCTAAACTCTTCCTCCAACTCTCTCCATTTCTCTCTGACATAGCTAAAAGACCCACAACTCTCAGAACCTAATCAAACATACCCAACGTCTGTGACATCCAATTCTTAATAAAATTGACCTAACTCTAGACTGAAACCACTCAACCTATATCTCATTCTCGTCTCCGTTCATAATTTGACAAAAAAGCTCAAATCTGTCTGCCGCTATTACTAAAAACTCTCCTACGATACGCTCATCCTTCCTTACTATGAATACTTTGACATTTCAAGCTCAAAGATTAAAAAACCCTTCCTCCAACTCGCTCCGTTCCTCTTTGACATAGCTCAAAGACTTTACCTTCATCTCTCTCCAAACAACCCTACGACTAGCAAAATTTCTATATTTTCACCTTCTCTGTTTGATTTGATCGTGTGCTGCCTGTGCGTCCGTCCACCTGCGTTTCTCGGCTTGCGCCGCCGCCGTGGCGGGGCGGTTCTTCCTATGTTTTATCAACACTGCCTGCTAGGACGACAATCAGAACACCCGCGTTGGCCCTTTGCTTGCCCGGACCTGCTCCCGCCCTCCCTCTGCCTCGTCCTGATTGTTGTTGTTGCACCCTCACGGGCATTATGCCTACCCCCTCACGCAAGCGGTGTTTAGCCACTGCACCTGTTCTCTCCTTCTAAAATTCACTTCCATCCTATCTTTATTCTTCCTCTGAACCTCCTTCCCCCCTGTCACTAGCATTTTTCTAGTTCTTCTAGGCGAAGCCACACCAGGACCACCTGTAGTAGCAACCACAACAACATGACTGGACGAGGCAAAGGAGGCAAGGGACTTGGAAAGGGTGGCGCCAAGCGTCATCGTAAGGTGCTTCGTGACAACATCCAGGGTATCACCAAGCCCGCCATTCGTCGTCTAGCTCGGCGTGGAGGTGTTAAACGTATATCCGGCCTCATCTACGAGGAGACCCGCGGCGTCCTCAAGGTGTTTCTGGAGAACGTCATCCGTGACGCCGTCACCTACACCGAGCACGCAAAAAGGAAGACCGTCACCGCCATGGATGTGGTGTATGCCCTGAAACGGCAGGGCCGCACCCTTTATGGTTTTGGTGGTTAATCAACCTGATGGACGGGCGCACACCACCACCACCACCACGACAAACAAATATACGGACCTAATTTTAGGTCCACATTTAAATCGCTAAAGAGTTGGTTAGACACTGAGTAAATCGTTGAAAATATATCCAATAACATGATCCTCTCTAATTCTGGACTTGTGGTATGAGTATAGGTTGTGTGTGAACGTGTTGGAACCACTTCCTAATAATTGTCAGTCAGTCAGTCAGTCACATTCACCTAACCTCCAGGTACCTCACCTAACTTCCTGTAGCGTCACCGAACCTCACGAAATGTAACCCAATGTAGTTTATAATCTATCCTAACATGACATAACATAACCACGCACTATATTACTTCGGTAAGAGTAATGAGTTTTAATACGCAAAGTTGCAGTTATCATTCATGCATACATACATACATACATACATACATAACATGCTAGTGGCAGGGGGGATTGAAGTGAATTTTAGGAGGAGAGAATAGGTGCAGTGGCTAAACAGCGCTTGCGTGAGGGACTTTAAGCAGCAACTCGCCTGGATGCGGCAGGATAGAGTCAGGTCAAGCGTCCGGTGCATGTTGGGTTCCGCCATGGTTTCTCAGTGTTTGGTCGGCTTGATTGTGTGTGTTGTTTTGTTGTTTGGAGGAAATGTCTTGGTATTCTTCTTCTTAGCTTGAAGTTGATTTTCTTCTAACTCTTCTCCTCTTGTTGTTCGTCTTCCCCGTGTCTGCTATCATTCTGTAAAGACTCTATATATGTATGTAGGTATGAGTGAGTAACAGTTGCCGGTTACAGTGATACTTCATATTCGCTGGTGTTGTACTGTATGGCTTCGGTATTTCTTAATATACAAACAGCACCGTTAGGGGATTGAGGTATTTAAAAACCAGCCTACATTACTTATATATAGAAATAAATAATGTGGCTTGGACAATAATGACGACTACTCTCTCCTACCTTCCCCAAACAAGGGCTTTCCGAAAGTATACATTGGACACAAATGACTTAGTACATACATTGGTGGTTTAACAAAAGCCCTCATTAGAGAAAGGTGAAGGAGCACACAGTGAACATACAGATTAATGTTTGCACGCGTAGATCATGTAAGGTGAGGTGTTGAACACCAGACACGTAGTGTAGTAACTCCCTCACAGATGGCGTTATGAGGGGCCTGATGATGTAGCAGTTACCTCACAGATGGTGTTATGAGGAACTTCACATGATGATGCTGTAGCCAAACATTCACTACGTGGTGTCGTAGCATCTTGGGGACACCACGTGGTCGACATGACTCACTCATTCAAGTGGGTGAGGTGTGGTCCCAGGCCTCTCTATCGTGGAGTCTCAGGGGAAGTATAACCGGGTACCTGGGACCTCACTGTGTGAAGCTGGTTAGCTAGCTTGGGTAAGACTCAACTGCCGAGTTGTTTTTCACTGAGTTAAGCACTGTTCACCACTATTCATCACTGGTTCCATTCCTTTGCCAAATGAGATAGTACCTTATGGCAAGAACGTGTTGATAGTCCGGTGGGGAGGAGGGTTCAGGGGAGTGAGTTGGTATGGGCCAACATATAAATAATAATAATAATAATAATAATTAACGGTTTATTGAAAGAGCTTGGCAGCCAGAAGGCTGAAAATATACAGTTACATATTTGGGGAATGGGTTACGAATTACAAATAATATACAAGTAACATGAGTGACACAAATAAAACATATAATAACTAGCTGGGGAAAAGCTCAAACTACAGTTCATTTCAACATAGTGACAGTGCAAGGAGTCGTGTTTACTGGGAGTGAGTACACTGATTTATTACAAGTTATCGATAATTTTTACAATGGTTGGGACTGGGCTGTTCTTATAGAGATCAGTTCGTGCACGTATGGGCTGGATGCGGTTGTGGTGTCGAAGAGCAATTCTCGGACTAGGGATCTCAGGTGGTAGTAGGAGCCGGTGTCGGGGATGGTGTAGAAGCTTCTTACCAAATTTGCAGATGAGGTCGTGGTGATGGTCAGTGAGAGTCTAAAGGGTCGGTCAGTGTGTTGAGCGCTTCTTGATGTGTGGAGTAGGAAGGGTAGAGAATAATCTTGCATGGCCTCTTTTGCACTTTTTCTAGGTGTTTACGTTGTGTGGCATTTAGGGAGGAAGACCAGGTGAGCTTGGGAAGTATGAATGTTGTGTAAACACTGAGGAGCTCGTGTGCAGGAACACCGAGGGACTTGAGTCGGCGTAGGAGGTGGAGACGGAAACTGGAGGATTTGATAACTTCACTGACGTGTGGTTTCTAATTTAGTTTGTTGTCTATGTTGACGCCGAGGAGCTTCGTGGAATCTAAAACCTGGAGTGTGTTCAGAACTAGAGTAATGGAAGGAGGTGGGACAATGTCGGAGGAGAGGTTGATGTGCATAACCATGGTTGTTGGTGGCCCAGTTTTGGAGACTGTTCAATAAATCATGAAGGGCGGTATAGTTTGGAGCAGAATTGTTGACGCTGATCCCAATGGTGGAGTCGTCGACATATTTCCAGCGAGCAGGGGTTTCTCTTAGGGCATCATTGATGAGCATAAGGAAGCAGAGTGGTCCCATCTTGGTGCCTTGGGGGACGCCACAGGTGAGTGACTGAAAGGTGGAGACAGCCAGCCCCTCGGAAGCGTACAGCTTGGCGTCGGTCACTGAGGAAGTCTGTAAGCCCTGGTATAATAAGACTTCTCCGAAGCCCGAGGTCAATAGCTTAGTTGATGATTATATTGTGGTCGACTAGGTCGAACGCTTTAGTGAAATCAATGAAGGCGACAGCTACAGACGTTTTTCGTTTCTCGAGATGGCGGTATATGTAATCGAGAAAGCTGACAAGACAGTCAGTCAGTCAGTGGTGGAGGAAGTTTTCATGTTGCCAAATTGCTGAGGGTCTACTACGACTCCTGCAATATCAGCAAAAGCCCAGCCAGTCGAACACAAAACTTTCACAGATTAGGCTGGGTATTGGGGTGATTGCAATAGGTCGTAGCGGATTTAAGGATTGTGGGTTGGTTGACTTGGGCACTGGTGATACATAAGAGGTCTTCCAGTCAGCTGGGCATCTGGCTTGACTGAGAGAAGCATTGATGATGGAGCATAGGGGTTTAGCAAGCTCCGGGGAGAACTCCTTGAAGCGTTTCATTGGTAAGTCAATGGGGGTGGTAGAGCGTTTTAATTTTAGTTTGTCCAGGCGTTTTGCTATTTCAAATACTTCTACTAAGTCAGTGGGAAGGGGGGGGCTGGTAGGTAAGCAGGGCGAGTGGTTGTGTCAAGCCGGGGGAGCGTCTGGCATATAGTAGCGAAGTGTGTGTGTGTGTGTGTGTGTGTGTGTGTGTGTATACTACTGTACTTTTTAGATCCTCCTACGCAACCTAACCTATTATAGTTAAGTATAGTAGGCTATACACTATTTTGTTTGTATGTGTTATAAAATGAAATTGCATGTTATTATTATTAATATTATTATTATTAATATTATTATTATTATTAGTAGTAGTAGTATTATTATTATTATTATTATTGTTATTATTATTACATGCTAATATAATACTAAGTTGCCCGCCAGATTTCCTCAGAGATGGGAGGAGCACATTGGCGGCGGTGTTGTTTATACTCCGCCTGATTACTGATTCCTATTCACCGAGCCAGAGCTGGCGGGCG
>NW_024751264.1:0-17325 GCF_018991925.1 Homarus americanus
CCTTCCCCACCCACTACACCTACACCCTCCCCAGCCCACCCACTACACCTAAACCCTCCCCAACCCACCCACTACACCTACACGTTCCCCCAACTCGTGACACAACACTCCCCCCCTCCCCCTCCACTCTCCCCAGGACGCCTCCCCCTCAGCTCACTTGTGTCTCTCTCTCCCTCAGTCAACAAAGCTCATGTCAAACACACCTTTCCGGCATTAGCTCCATTTGCATGTCTTTTACGAAATACCTGTTTTTTTACCTCCTTTCCCCTTTCTCACTGCCAGAGGGGAGAAGGCGGGGGGAAAGAAGAGAGGGGAGGACACGCATAAGACTCCCTCCTCGACGAAACACGACAGGTAGGTGTAAGAGTGAGACAGGTCGCTAGACGGGACGACAGGAGGGTGCCTCGCTGTCACTGCCAAGGGGAAAAAGTTTCTTTACTAATAGACAGTCTTGAGGGGAAATTTATTGAGGACGCGAGCTTGTTAGGTACGGCTGGTGGACATCCCAGGCCAGGGAAAAATGTTCTCCTGGTGCTGCCATGACAAGGGAATTAATATCTATCTCACTATTTTTGACCAGTGTGTGTGTGTGTGTGTGTGTACATTCTTGTAAACTGAATAATAACATCAAAAGTCTCTTATGATAACAAACAACCTTATCTTGAACGTGTTATCATCTTGGTGACCTTGTGTATACTTGGTGACCGTGTATATACCTGATAACAGTGTCTATACTTGGTGACTGTGTGTATATACTTGATCACCGTGTATGAGGGTCTGTCACATCAACACCAGACTGCTGTATATCAAGAGGTAATATTACACACGACCTCTGCAACAGCTTATTAACACACCTACGACGAAACCCTCCTCTAAGTAGTTATTGGCACGACATCGAATAGCCCATGAAGTTAACAACAGCAACAGTACACACAATAAAATAGTACCTTTACAATTGTGTTAAAGAAGGATTTTGACAACCCTACCGAGACAATAGGAGTCACAGTGTTCATTTTGAAATTTATCGAGCCCTTCCGTATAGATACTTTTTTGAGAGGGGTTATGTGAACACTACAACTGTTTCTTTCAGGCGAAGGAAGGTGAATAAAGCTAATCATTACTGAAGTGTCGGGTTTTAGAATGATTTTTTTTTCCTACGGCAATGCTCAGTGGCCCGTTACTGCAAAGACTTTCTATTAGTTCAGTGCTGATTTAAAGTTCACAAGAGAAAGGTAAATGCCATGTTGTTCATCACACACACACACACACACACACACACACACACACACACACACACACACATCAGAGATATTCCATTCTCTTCCCATTTTGTCGACACATCAATAAGAATTCTCAACACAAAAAAAAATAAAAAATAGTTAATCTACCAAACATCTAACAGTGCTCCTCAAACATTACCTCCCTATAGTATTTTCTTTATCACTTAATTAAGAGAAGAAGATAATCTAAATTTCACACAGAAAACTCTAAACAATACACAAAAGGACCCAATATACCTGAGAAATTATTATATAACAAGGTATACAAAACATATCCAACTATTCATTATTTTTTTTCCCGTCCACTATCTTGTACAGAAAGAACATGGAGAGAAAAATTGATTTTATCCCAGTTAGTATAATAAGTTTGTGCTTGTTACTTGATGGCTTGATTTTTTTTATACACGTCTCAAGATTAATAATAGCATGACCATAAGATTCTTCTTCTTCTTCTCTCATAGAAATGTGCAAATGGCGCCTCGATTTTTGTTTTTATTTAATTTATTTTTATTTTTTAATGAATAAATCGGTGGAGTTTAATGTCATTGATTTATATTACGATCTAAGCATTTAAATTAGGTATTACTTTATATTTATTCCGGTGATAATAGATAGACAGCAAGAGAGAGAGAGAGAGAGAGAGAGAGAGAGAGAGAGAAGCCAATCATATTCTTTTTTAACCGATTTTATTAAACCTCATAAATATTTTTACTGTGTATTATTATCTACAGTAAAACAATAACACGATCCTTTATTCTCTAAGGCACACTACCCCCCCCCCTCCCCCCCCCCGGGCCGGATCCTCTTTCAACAGTGAGGCGGACTGAACAGATAAAGTTGACCGCTACTAATTTCTCTCTCCAGGGAAAAGATAAAATAAGTAATTTAGTGAGAATGTAATGAAGAAGAGAAGGGGTCAGGTTGGCCACACAAAAGACCTTACTGATTTATACCGCAGGGTTTTAAAAAGTGTTGATGATAATGAACAAGGAGATTGAAAGTTGCTTCTGCTTAGTTGAAAGTTGAATAGTAACGAAATGGGTTGTGCTGCCGGATGTATGATCGTATATTTTTTTTTTAGTTAAGGCTGCTAGATATAAGATTGTGTTTTTGTTTGTTTTTTGGTGGGGGAGGGGGTCTGTGGTCTGTGGAGTCAGATGTATGATAGCAGCTTCTTCTTCACTGTTGCCAACTGCCTGGGCACAATATTGACCCCCCCCCCGCTGCCGGATGTATGATGTAATTTCTGATCGACGCTGCCAGAAGTATACATTGTGATAGTATTTTCATAATGCTGCCAGATGTATGATAATATTGTGATCCAAGCTGCCAGATGTATAATTATGTTTTAGTCCATGTAATCATTATGTATGACAAAAGTTCTGCCTGTACCACCAGACCCCCAATCGAATTTGACCCGTTCTGTCGGATGCACGATAGTTGTTTGTTTGGTCAGTAACTTCGGCGCTGCCCCCAAAAATATGATAGTGCTTCTGAGTTATCTGCCAGACGTACGAGTTTGTTTTGTGTTCCTATGTAAATATTCAGGGTGTATTGTAAATGGCCAGCTCCAGTACGATACTTTTGACCTTTGTATCGCTCCTCGCTGCCAGCAGTATGATGTACGAGAAGAATCTTGGTCTATGCTGCCAGACCGTGACGACTCTGTAACGACCATAGAGGTGTTTGTTCAAGGGGAAACTCTCTCTCTTCTACAGGTACACTGCAACTTATTTCACGTTAAGTTTAACCACCCAAACCTAAACTAATCTAGCCTAGCCTAACCTAACCTAACCTAACCTAACCTAACCTAATCTAGCCTAGCCTAACCTAACCTAACCTAGCCTAGCCTAACCTAACCTAACCTAATCTAGCCTAACCTAACCTAACCTAATCTAGCTTAACCTAACCTAATCTAGCCTCTATTGTACCGTTACAATGGTTAACCTTCAGGTAAAAATAATCTAGGGTGTCTAATCTTCACATGATCCATATATTTTAAGTTTTTGAACAGACTATCGGTGAAAAAAATAAATATTAATCACCAAGACTTAAATTAAGAAGAGGTCGGATCTTGATCAACATTAGCGCCGCCGCCCGCCCACTGCATACAACACTCTGGAGGGGGGGGGGAGGGGAGGGGAGCTCTTGCATCTTCTTAATTCTTACTTTTGTCATCAACTTCCAGAGAAAATTTGCTAACAATGGAGGTCTTTTGGCGCACCATGACCCAGAGACCAGAACTAACTTGGCCACAATAAATCCTGCAGTTCTGTGGGGGTGAGGGGTAGGGGGGGTGTTGAGGGGTGGTGTTGAGAGGTGGGGGGATATTAGTGAGGCTCTTCAATGGAGGATGTGTATGTATGTATGTATGTATGTATGTATGTATGTATGTATGTACAGTATGTGTTAGTGTGTACATTTGTTTTGATTGGCCTGGCCTGGCGCTGAGACATTCCACGCACGGGGCCACAAGGAAATTGTTGATATTGTTTATACACTTTATTTAATTGCGGTAGCTTTTAACTCTCCCCACTCGTTATTTTCTGAGTTAGCATTCTCGTAAATTATCTCCAGCTTGTATTAAATCGCTCAGAGAGGAATGCAGTCCTACCCCTATCGCCAGCTGCGCCAGAATCATCGTGGTCTGTAATGGTTCTAATACCTGGGATAAATTATAAGTGAGAGGATTAAAGTCCCAGTGTCTCATGAAGTACTTGGGGCCTTAAGCTTCGGATCATCGAGAGTGTTTGGGAGTTAATTATCGTCTTGTGTGTGTGTGTGTGTTGAAGTGGTTAGATGATTCATAGTCCCATTGTGTGACAAAGCAGTATTTGGTATCGAAGCTTCGGATCATCGAATGTTTGGGGGATTAATTAGTAGTTTGTGTTTAAATTACCTGGATGATTCAGAGTTCCATTATGTGATGAAGCACTGGGTACGGAGCCTCGGTTAAGTGTAAGGCTTTTGTTTATTACCTCTAACACACCTGATGCATCACTACACCTTCTCACACCCACTCCTCTTGGTTTTATTTATTGTAATCATCTGTAACATATATCAAATCTCTCACTTATCGACAAAAAACAAAATAAAAAATAAAATGAAACATTCTTAAGATGAATCAACGGCAACCAGGAACACTTTACAGTACAGGTACAGGTATACAGTACAGGTACAGGTATAGATATACATTACAGGTACAGATTTAGGTATACAGTACAGGTACAGAAATTTCCATGTGGTTTCAACACCATAAAAGTGACACCTTAACCAATATTCAAATAAATATATTCTCTTACTACCAATAGACTATTCATATCTCGCTATGTAACCTGACTTAACCTGACCTGACCTTACATTAAAAAAAATACAAAACTATACAAATATCTTCAAAAGCCAATCGACTCTCAATGTAAGGCAACATGAGTCTTATTATATACAGGTCACACTCTTGTCATATCCTGTATACACAACAGGGGAATCTTAAACTGGTAACCTGTTGCCATATGCACTGTGAACATTTGCATTTGACAGGTTATGTTATCGTTTCATCAAGATAATTCACTGTTCTGGTGGATATTATCGTACTCAATGGGTTAAGTTATCTTACTCAAGGGATTAAGTCTTTAAAACTCAAGGGATTAGGTCTTAGGATATCGTACTCAAGGGATTAAGTCATTGTACTCATGGGATTGTTTAATAGTATACTCAAGAAGGTTAAGTAATCGTACTCAAAGGTTTAAGTAATTTACTAATAGGGTTAAATAATATTAAAAAAACACCTAAATTATCGTACTCAGGATATTCTTCAAGTTGTTATGTAACGGCACTCAGAGGACCAGTTATTATACTCATAGGACTAAATTATCGTACTCAAGGAGAAAAACAATATACTCAATTTATGATGCCACTTAATAGCTTATTAGCCATTCGGGCAGTTGATCAATTCTTTGAATAAAACACTCGGTGATTTTAGCTTTAAATGTTGATGTGTTGCTTCAGGTCTTAACATGATGGTGTTAGGAAATATTGGACAATACCTCCATGTACTGTGCTGTATATTGAGGGTAATTAATGATAACCAGCGCCATTCTTCAAGCTATTTTTTTATTGTATTAAACTGATGCATTGTTTGTTTATTAAGATAACAAGGAAGTTTGAGACTGTCAGCTTCTTACACTAATACTACCAGCATAGTTTCCACCAAAAGCTGTCGTCTTATTTATAACATTTGAAGAACAAAGACACTACTAGGAATCTTTTGTTTAGTGTTACGACAGACACTCCCACTAATTAAAAACATACCTGTTTTGAATGGGCACACACACAAACACACATACTTTCTCTCTCTCTCTCTCTCAAAATAACTGTGTGAGTCAGTGAGTGTATTTCCTTTAAACTCGGCAACAAAGGTCAGACAGGACAGACAAAACACCATTGTTGCCTTGATCATGTATTTCGCATTTAGATTTTGCAGTGACCATTGCAGCCTGGCGTCCTTCAACAAATATGTTTCAATCAGTCGTTGTCAGTAGTGTTAGCGAGGGAATACGTAACGAGTTTAGTGTTGTGTCTCTTTTACTGAACTGTGATGATTACTGGTGTATTGTGTAATGATTATTGTGTTTTAGTTTGACTCGGCTCACCCCTATGGCGGAAAATGTAAAAATACGTAGCAACGATTTTTTTTAGGAAGTGTTGCTTATCATTTGGTGGAACTTAAGTTTAAAAAATGACCAATGATTAAAATGTTGTGATTAAGATTATTGTTTTGTAAGAAAAGTCTGGAAATGTAAATACTTTTGCCTACGTTCATGAAAATGTTAAGTCTGTGTGTGTGTGTGTGTGTTTGTTTCATATTCGTTGCACCTCAGCTTAATAAGTTTGTGTATTTTATAATCCACGTTACACAAACTAGAGCGAAAAACTGTCATATTTAAAAAAATTTAATCAAACTTTCCGGTTCACCAGATGTTACTTTCCTCGAATTATTTTTGTTACCAACCCTAAAAGTTGTGTTTCAGTGTAGCGTCGTCATTAATGGTCTTGTTGGTATTCCTTGTATGAGAGAGCGTCTCTAGCGTTGTGCAGTCAGATAAACTGTACATTTATTCTTCACTATATCAAACGACAGGCATTCCATTCATGACATTGGGCTCCTCCCGACAAACATGCCTACAAAAATGTCTCTCTGCATCTTCCCCTTCATAAACATATACTATATTATACAGGGAGAGTCTGTAAAGGACCCAAGTTGCCATAAACAGTTGTTTGTATAACTTCACCAGACCCAGAGCTAAAGAAGCATAAGTTCCTCCTTACACTCCTTATCTAGGCATCACGCGGTGGTTCCAGGAGATAACATTTAGTTCAGAAGACTTTATCATTCATGTTCCTCTTCAACACACACACACACACACACACACTGACACCATCGTAATTTTAAGTCATAGGAAAGGGAGAAAAAGAGAGTTTGTTAGAGTTCTCAGTTCCGGAAAACAAAAGTTTATTATTAATCCTACTGACTTGTGCACGTCACGCTCTGAATTAATCTCTCTCTCTCTCTCTCTCTCTCTCTCTCTCTCTCTCTCATAAGCGACCGAATATCGTGAATAAGTCAATTTACAGTGCGTGTGTGTGTGTAATTTGAGCTTTATTCGTCTTTTTCATGATGATTAAATACTCCTCCCAATTGAAAAAAAAAAGATGAGTTGATGATTTAACCTGACTGTGTACCGTACCTGGCCAGGTGGGTGACGGCGGCTCACTAAGTCAAAATGTATGAGGTATTTCCCCGTCCTACACCGAGCTGCCTTAACTCTACGCTGGTGAAAAATTTGGCGCTTCGAATTATGCAAACCAGAGGTCAAATATTGGCTCAGCTGCTCCGATTCTGCGACATTTCCTCTGATTTATGGAACATTATTGACCATTTCATGCCCTCCCCCCCCCCTCCTGCTGCCGCTCTCAATTTACGAAGAGGAGATTCTAATTTCTTCACTTTGTATTTTTTTTTATCTATTTACCTTTACTTTTTGTACCTTGATCCGATTATTGTCTCTTGAATATAAAACACTTGACGTTTCTTATTCATTTCACATTCTGCGTTTTATATTTTGTTCACAATGTTTATATTTTCTCTTCTAATCAGTGTTTGTATCTTTTTCTGACCTTGGTGTTCATTCCTGCTCTTTTTCTGACCTTGGTGTTCATTCCTGCTCTTTTTCTGACCTTGGTGTTCATTCCTGCTCTTTTTCTGACCTTGGTGTTCATTCCTGCTCTTTTTCTGACCTTGGTGTTCATTCCTGCTCTTTTTCTGACCTTGGTGTTCATTCCTGCTCTTTTTCTGACCTTGGTGTTCATTCCTGCTCTTTTTCTGACCTTGGTGTTCATTCCTGCTCTTTTTCTGACCTTGGTGTTCATTCCTGCTCTTTTTCTGACCTTGGTGTTCATTCCTGCTCTTTTTCTGACCTTGGTGTTCATTCCTGCTCTTTTTCTGACCTTGGTGTTCATTCCTGCTCTTTTTCTGACCTTGGTGTTCATTCCTGCTCATTTTCTTATATTGTTTGTTATATTTTTCGTCTCTACTTTCGTTATACTATTTTAGTATTGGTTGGGTTTTTGATGTTGTGTTGGTGTTCTTCTTATTCGCTCTCTCTCTCACCTTTTTCTCCATCTTTTCCTCCCCCTCCTGTTTATCCTCCTCCTCCTCTTCCTCCCCTATACCCTCAGTCAGTACTCTCGCCACCAGAGAGGACTATGACGGCATCCCAATTTAAACAAACCTTCTCTCGCGTCTATAACATGGGGAAGGGCACATCAGCACCATAAAATCAACCCTATTGCACCATATTGCACCATAATTTAAGAGCCAATAATGGTGGGTAGACAGGTAGGTGCTGATAATGTCTACTAACGCTCGGATTTATGGTATAGCGGTGAAATTTTTTGTTGGTGCTTAATGGTGTGGTTGAGGAATTGTCTCTCATCTAGAGTCTATTAACCATGTCTCTCTCTCTCTCTCTCTCTCTCTCTCTCTCTCTCTCTCTCTCTCTCTCTCTCTCTCTCTCATTAAGTAGCTCAATATGTCATATTTTCACTTGGCTCGTTCACCACATACGCATTGTATTAAATTCATTCAATGTCATCTTCTTTGACTAAATGGAACAAAGTGCCAGCAACACCATTTTCGCTCTCGTAATGGCATTTTCCGGCACATCGTAGTACAAGCTGCTCGTAATTGATTTTTTTAGTTAGTGAAGCAAAATTCGTCGAAAAAACGCAGGGGCGATACATTACTCTCGTCCGGCATGACATACAAACACTTTTTGTTATAATTTATTGTTATATATATATATATATATGCTGATAACCACAAGTCTGTACTCACCCCTGAAGATGTGAATTACACGAAAGCGCTTGGGAACTTCGTGTTTTCTTCTTTCCTTGTGGTTATCAGCATATACCTAGATCACCGCACCTGTGATTTACTTGCATATATATATATATATATATCAACACCTCAACCGCCAGGATTCAACCCTGCCCACAAGCCTATGACTGTGACCGGGGAACGCTAACCGCTGGACCACCAGGATACTAAAAGCAGTCCTAGACTTTGTTATATAACAAAGTCTAGGACTAGTATCATGGTGGTTCAGCAGCGTTCCTCGGTCACAGTCATAGGCTCCGTGGGTTCGAATCCAGGTGTTGATTGTATGTAGAAGTCCGCGTGCTTTATTGGGCTAATGAAATATATATATATATATATATATATATATATATATATATATATATATATATATATATATATATATATATATTATTTCCTGTAGTAGTTTGAAAGTTCCTGATATTAGTAAAACTATTTCATTCAAAAACCTTGTACGAGCAATAGGTAACTGAGACGGCTATGGTGTTGATGAACGCCGATGAGACTACCTCCCTTATACTCATTATTATCGGTGGGAAAACTAGGGTAAAGAAATTCATATAGCGTCTAGTCGTCCAGTATTCCAAATGCCTTTCACTTAACTTACGATAATGGCCTCCCTGGGGTCCAAATAGTGACGCGTCCTTACCATGATGGTCAGCCAGCTCTCTCTCATCTCCGTGTAGTCTGGGAGAGGATTGCACTACCTCCGGCCACCTGCTACTTACCAGGAATGGGACGCTTGTCACTGTGTTAATACCAGGGGCTAATCCCGGGACTTGTAATTTGCTACAATTGTTGGGGTTTATGGTCACATTTGCAAATACTGTATTCAGCAGGCGAGGTGCGGACGTTGTTGAGGGGGGCGTGACTCTGTACTGTACTGTACCGTACATGGCCTCCCACAGTGACCTCGACTGGTTACGGTAAGTGGGGAGCAACTCAACTATAGGGAGGCGGCAGTAGAGACCCACAAACACGCCCCGAACACAGTACTGTATAGTCTACGAGGTGTCAAGGGGATGGTGTTACCGTCTGGCATTATAGATATGATAATCCCGAAGCGCTCTCAGTCCACCTAGCTGTAATTGGGGAAGTGAAGGCGGTTGAGTGCAGTCTTGGCTACACGGCCTCCTTTACTTACCGAAGACATGCTATGTAGTGTGCCGTATCCACACTGTCCCTAACTGGCAGCCATGTCTATGGGACTCACTATCACTTTTTCACAATTGAGTAACTACTCAAACACCTTCAGACAATCGCTCTTCTTAGGCAAAGGGTGGTCAGGCAGGAGCCCGACAGCTGCCACAGATCGATGGACTTTAATGTAACACAAAATGTCCGACACAGCTAACACGAAACAGATGACGATCCAAACATTTTCAGTTCGTAATTCGCTAATCCGTGGCCAACTGAGCTATAGCGTGAAGTGCTCTTAAAACTCCACATACCTGCCGCCTCGCATGCTGTAAAAACATACAATGCTCCGGAAAACGCACCAAATACTTTGTAAACGACTCTAAAGTATTTAACGAGGGTTTAACATCATCAGTAAACAGAAAGGTATTGAACCTTCAGCAAAAATTGTATATGCATACTGCATGAAATATGACCTATAATGTTGTTAACACTGAACAAACTGAAAAAGACTTAAAAGAATAATATTTCTTTTTGCAACAGACCTTTTTACACATCACTTTAGCTCTTGTTGTTATACAATACTGTTGTTAGGGTAATGTTTTAATATTTGCAAGATGAATATGAATTTGTTGCCATCCGGTATAACTTACTGTACACTCCCATACTTAGTGTACATTATGTAAGAGAAAATAAACAGTTATAAACAGTAAGATAAACAATAAAAGTAAAAGTAAATTGTCCTTTTACAGATAAAGTTTACTGCAACACGAGGCAACTTCACTCAGCTGATCGTACGCTGGTGGACGGTGAGGCGAAGGAGTTCTTCTCTGGCTGGTTCACACGTGGATGATGATTACTGCCTTCCTGTGTATCGGCTGCTCTGCCTCCTCCTTATTTCCACTTTCACGGGTATTGTTTTTTCTTTCTGTTTTCGATTTTTTTTTATTATTTGTATTTTTAACTAAATATTTTCCAGATATTTTGGTTATCTAATACTTTCATATATGTGAAATTTGGATATATGAGATAGCGCTGAGACAAGGGCGTTAAGGCCGATGTAACCCGTATATAGGGTCACAGTTAGCCATGACTCTAGTTCTCCATAATGCGCACACACCCATAGTACCCACACACTATCCACACACTACCCACACACTCACACAAGGAGATACAGCGAAATAAACTGCTGTACCTAAATATTATGTAACTCAAAATATATTCCCAAAACAGCACGTTTACAGATGAAAATAATAAAAGCATAAATAATACAAACAAAATCAATTAATATGTTTTTTATTATTTTTAAATCTCAGAAAGGATGGGTCAGCGCTTCTTGTTGTTCTTTGTCTTTTTCCCGGTGAAGATGTAGTCTCCCCATGGCAGGTACTGGTCCTTTTGTACATGGCAGAAAGTGGTGGTTTCCTTCTTCTTGTTGTTTTGGGTTTTCTTGTTGTTTTGGGTCTTAGTGTGTTTTGTGGTCTGCAGTTTGTTAGATCGGGGGCCCTTCTCCTTCACCTGGCAAGGCTTCACCTCAACCTTTGAGACCTTCGTTACGGTGTGTCGGAACACCATTGTGATGAAATGACACTAACAGCTCTCTCACTGAGGTCAAATCAAAATTTGACCATACAGAAAGAATTACGGTTTAATAAGGTTGGAATTTAAAGAAATTGACAACAAAATGAAGCTCTGTTTATCACTATAGTGATGAGGATGGTGTTGTAGTGATGATGGATGGTGTTATATGTAGTGATGATAGGATGGTGTTATATGTAGTGATGAAGGATAGCGTTATATGTAGTAATGATGGATGGTGTTATATGTAGTGATGATAGGAGGGTAATATATGTAGTGATGATGGATGGTGTTATATATAGTGATGATGCATGATGATATATGTAGTGATGATGGTTGGTGATATATGTAGTGATGCTGGATGGTGTTATATGTAGTGATGATGGATAGAGTTATATGTAGTGATGATGGATGATGTTATATGTAGTGATGATGGGTGGTGTTATATGTAGTGATGTTAGATGGTGTTATATGCAGTGATGATGGATGATATTATATGTAGTGATGATAGGATGGTTCAATATGTAGTGATGTTGGATGGTGTTATATGTAGTGATGATGGATGATATTATATGTAGTGATGATAGGTTGGTTTTATATGTAGTGATGATGGATGGTGTTATATGTAGTGATGATGCATGATGTTATATGTAGTGATGATGGGTGGTGTTATATGTAGTGATGCTGGATGGTGTCATATGTAGTAATGATGGATGGAGTTTTATGTAGTGATGATGGATGATATTATATGTAGTGATGATAGGTTGGTTTTATATGTAGTGATGATGGATGGTGTTATATGTAGTGATGATGCATGATGTTATATGTAGTGATGATGGGTGGTGTTATATGTAGTGATGCTGGATGGTGTCATATGTAGTAATGATGGATGGAGTTATATGTAGTGATGATGGATGGTGTTATATGTAGTGATGATGGATGATGTTATATGTCGTGATGGATGGTTCTATATGTAGTGATGGTGGATGGTGTTATATGTAGTGATGATGGATCATGTTATATGTAGTGATGATGGATAGTGTTATATGTAGTGATGATGATGGATGGTGCTATAAGTAGTGATGATGGATGTTGTTATATGTAGTGATGAAGGATGGTGTTAGTGAAGATTTTGAAGTGAGACGTAGTGAAGATTGTGAAGTGAGATGTGGTGAAGATTGTGAAGTGAGATGTAGTGAAGATTGTGAAGTGAGATGTAGTGAAGATTGTGAAGTAAGATGTGGTAAAGATTGTGAAGTGAGATGTAGTGAAGATTGTGAAGTGAGATGTAGTGAAGATTGTGAAGTGAGATGTAGTGAAGATTGTGGAGTGAGATGTAGTGAAGATTGTGAAGTGAGATGTAGTGAAGATTGTGAAGTGAGATGTAGTGAAGATTGTGAAGTGGGATGTAGTGAAGATTGTGAAGTGAGATGTAGTGAAGATTGTGAAGTGAGATGTAGTGAAGATTGTGAAGTGAGATGTAGTGAAGATTGTGAAGTGAGATATAGTGAAGATTGTGAAGTGAGATGTAGTGAATATTGTTAAGTAAGATGTATTGAAGATTGTGAAGTGAGATGTAGTGAAGATTGTGAAGTGAGATGTAGTGAAGATTGTGAAGTGAGATGTAGTGAAGATTGTGAAGTGAGATGTGGTGAAGATTATGAAGTGAGATGTAGTGAAGATTGTGAAGTGAGATGTAGTGAAGATTGTGATGTGAGATGTAGTGAAGATTGTGAAGTAAGATGTGGTAAAGATTGAGAAGTTAGATGTAGTGAAGATTGTGAAGTGAGATGTAGTGAAGATTGTGAAGTGAGATGTAGTGAAGATTGTGAAGTGAGATGTAGTGAAGATTATGAAGTAAGATTATAAAGTAAACTGTAGTAATTGAGGTTAAACGAACGCGGGTTATTCTGTAGTGTATCCGTGTCTTGTTAACGTGGACCCAACATGGCGGTGGTCCTCAATATAGATACGTTATTTTGCCGGGAATTTCTGTCAAAACAAAATATGAATCAACCATATTTAGCCTAAATTAACCTAGCGACTTTATTATATATTCTAAGATGATTAAGTTGGATAGATCAGATCAGGTTAGGTTAAGTCAGGTTGGGTTAGGTTAGGTTAGTTTTGTTAATTTTGCCACTTAGAGGCTAGTTTATTGTGCCCCCCATACTCATCCTGTGAGATGTAGCGCAAAGAGATTACAAAGTGGTGTTAGATGAGGTAGGTGGTTAAGTTAAGTTTCAATAGGTAAGGTTAGATTACGTCAGGTTGGGTTAAGTTAGGTTAGGTAGGTAATAAGTAGATAGGTTACGGTCGGTAGGTGGGAAAGTTAGGTTTGATTAGGTTAGCTTATGTCAGACAGGGAGGTTGGGTTAGATTATGTCAGGTTAGGTTAGATTACGTCAGGTTAGGTTAGATTATGTCAGGTTAGGTTAGATTATGTCAGGTTAGGTTAGATTATGTCAGGTTAGGTAAGTAGGTGGAGGTGGGTAAAAAAGGTTAGGTTAGGTCGGCAGGTTTTAGTGTAGGAGCTTAAGTAATCCCGTAAAAATTTCATGTTAATTTTTGACACCATACATCATAATAATCCTTATAAACTATGTTAAGGAACTGTGGTGTCATTTTTTCTCAACGGTTTATTATAAGTTTTATGCCATTAACGAAGTTTTATCAAAAAACAGCGTAATGAACCACAGACGTATTACCATTAAGTCCTAAGTAACTTAAGACATGACTAATAACCTATGAACATGTAGTATTATATGATTACAATTTAACATAATATATTATGAATGCTGTTATAATATCTTAAGTTTGTTACAAACATGGCTGCTCATATATGCCATCCTGTCTCTGGCAAAGAAGAGATTGCAGTAAGTAAAATTATTTGCTAAAGACAAATACTGGAAATTAAACATATACATATTACCATTATCTGAAAAGCTTAGAACCACCGTTTTATATTTATTAAAAGTTTGTAGTGTTATATATCATGTGTATACAAGTCACAAGTTATTATTTACGACATTGCTTCAGTCCTCGTCATCAGAGTCTTCTGTGTACAACAGATTCCTTCACCTTGTTTAGGCATTTCTCATCATCTGCTTGACAGTTACACATCTCGGTGCATGTAATGCTATTCTTTCTGATTCTTTCTGTATGAACATGACAATGATCCACATTTCCTGACGCCACATCCACATTTAACAAGTTCTGTGATTGCTTCTGGAGCTGGTGGTTGGTCTGATATTACAAGTATGAAACAGTCATTGCCAATCTTCCTGCCATGCTCTAATTGTGAAAGCATTTCACTGTCTGCATCACAAGACCACAGAAGAGTTTGATACCTTCCTCTCAATATATGATACTTTAGAGTTGCTGCAGTCGCTGGTAGTTCTCCAGCTTCTGCCTGCGTTTTCTTGAAGAGATGCCATCTAAGTTTGACAGTTTACTGAAAGTCATTCGTGGACAGTAGAGCTTAAATACAAATTCCTCTAGACCAATATACATGTCTGCTGGAGGGCATTTGGTCTACTCAGCATCTTGAATGCATCTAGGACTTTTGTGTTAGATTTCATCAAAGTGCTCCAACATGCTTTCTTTCCTTTGCCAACAAATTTTCCAATGCAGTCAGATCCTGTGAAGGCATGGAAACCTGTAAGGCTCTCTGCCCAATGTGTCGTCGCTCACCAGTTCCTGTTATCATACTTATATTTTCTCCAAGTTGAGGCTGCTTTAATATGCCAAACACATCAGTGTCTGGTGACTTGATATGTACAGTGCTGCCCTTCTGTGATGCATATAATGTATGTCCTGCTGAAGTTCTATAACTTGTGATAGCAATTTGATGGTTGAAGTCTTATTTGCTGCTGTCCACGACAGAAGATTAACCTTGGACATCTTTTCCCAGATGCACAATGGACCAACAATACGTTCCTGACAAAATTTTCATAATTTTGTCTTCCAACTTCATATGCACATAGATTGTCATATTTGGCATTTTCTGGCATTACAGCTCCAGTTACCAAGTTTAAAAGAGCATCATTTTCCTGGGATTACAGTCACCAATAACATTGTGTAGCTTCTGTACATCAGCATATTGACGGCTGACAATAGCTGTAGAGAGCTCATGGTGTTCTGTTCTTTTGTAATTTTTATGAGTTTGATATTTTATGTAATGAACTTAATTTGAAAACCCAAATGGTAGTATATGATCTTTTATCACCTTAAGACACTCTGTGCGTCCTGCCTCTCAAGTGATTTTTTTCCTCTTTTACTTCTCTGGACAAATACGACCCATCAGAAAAAATATCACCATATATTTTCTTAATCTACAGGTGCCAAGGTTTAAAATGACGGATGGTGTTAAAAATTAACCTGAAAATTTTACGTGACCACATATTGTCTTGTTGGGTTTCTGAGAGAACTTCACGGCTAAATAGCGCCTCTGTATTGATAGCCGGTACATGTCGTAATATCCACCGCTCATAGTTAAATCTTTATGTCCGTTTATTTTGTCCTAATTTAAGTATCAAAGAGTGTTTTCATTTTTAAGTATCTTAAGTATCTTTTTTCCTCACTCTTAAGTATCTAAGTATGATTTTTTTTCATTTTTAAGTAACTAACCATATTTTTGTTTTCATTATAAAATATGATTGATATAGACAACAGAAGTAAATATCAGCTGGAGGTCGTAAACGAAGCTGATGTGAAGTATTTTGACTCACTTTTCCCACGAACTAATTGCTTCACTGGTTTATACCGAAATAAAACCGTCAACGAACCATCCGATTCAAATGTGTCTTAGGCGATACAGGGTGTTTAGGCGTCATTCTGATACCAAGAATGACTTTGTGTACTGTGGTGAAGCTGGGGGTAGGATAGGGTTGGGTTGGGTTGGGATGGGTTAGGATTACGCATGTGTGGGTATATTCTGTCGCATTTTATAGGTATCTTGCGTCTTTCTCTTTATTCCTTCTTTATCATGAGTATCTGTGCCTGTTAATACACCACCTCGCAGGATAGTGGAAGAGGAATGGATAGTAACGAGATAATATTCTTCTAACATATACCTTAGCTTGATTACAGGTAACACCAGGTAGAAGTTACATGACTCTTAAGAGTTTTCCTCGACTTGGCTGATTCAACTGTAAGACTTGTTGTATTTATCCTTATTAAAATCCTCCACCTGTAAGACCCTCCACTTGTAAGACCCTCCACCTGTAAGACCCTCCACTTGTAAGACCCTCCACCTGTAAGACCCTCCACTTGTAAGACTCTCCACTTGTAAAACCCTTTAGGGATTTGAAATACCTTCTCGTCTTGGCTCCACTAGTACTGTACACACCCTCTCTAGCCTTAGTTTACAGTAATGTTGAAGTATATAATGAAGACTCACAGCTCATGGGTTAGAAAAACAAAAGATACTTGTTTTATTTATTTATTTATTTATTTATTTATAGCTTATTTTAGAATCCCCGAAAGTTAGAACAAAATGGCTGACGGGACTCACAAGCGGGCGATGTTTACAGTATGGACCAAGAATAAAAAATAAATGAAAAATAAAATAAATAAATCGTAAATTGGTGCATTGTTTCTCCAGGGGTAATTATAGAAGTACAAATGTTCTCACGATAATATTAAAAGTGTTTTTTCCTTCTGTTTGTGGCACTTGAGGTGTTTAGGTTAGGTTTAATTAAAATGGTTTAGTTATAATAGTTATATTACGATAAGTTAAGTTAAATTTAGAACTTTTGATTTGCATATATCGTGTTTTAGAAGGATTTGTTAGCTAATAAGTTTAATTTGGATAAGTTTAGTTTAATTTAGATCATTTGATTTTACAAGGTCGTATTATAATGACTGGGAACCATATAGAAACCTGTTAGAAGA
>NW_024751265.1:0-50000 GCF_018991925.1 Homarus americanus
CAAGTTACGTATTGCTATGCATTTTAAGTTTTGAAGTGAGCTGAAGTCACCTTAGGCATTCCATTGGTGGACCACGGCAGTGACGTCACCACTAGTAGTCTACGTCAATGGTGGAACAGACCACAAGAGCAATGACGTCATCACCAGTAGTCTGCCTCATTGGTGAGACAGAAGCCCTTCACTTTACACCTCACAGTCAGTCCTTCCCTCACTCTTACACCTCACAGTCAGTCCTTCCCTCACTCTTACACCTCACAGTCAGTCCTTCCCTCACTCCTACACCTCACAGTCAGTCCTTCCTTCCTTCCTTCACCCCTGCACCTCACAGGGAGTCCTCCCCTCACTCCTACGCATCACAGGGAGTCCTTCCCTCACTCCTACACATCACAGCGAGTCCTTCCCTCACTCCTACACATCACAGCGAGACCTTCACTCACTCCTACACATCACAGCGAGACCTTCACTCACTCCTACACATCACAGTGAGTCCTTCCCTCACTCCTAAACATCACAGAGAGACCTTCACTCACTCCTACACATCACAGTGAGTCCTTTCCTCACTCCCATATAACACTGCAAATCCTCCTCTCACTCCTTAGTAGGTCAGTAAGTCCTCCTCTCACTAATTAGCAGGTCAGTAAGTCGTCCTCTCATTCATTAGGTCAGCAAGTCCTTCCCTCATTTACGAACATCACTACATGTCCTTCCCTAGGTCCTACTCAACACTACAAGTCCTTCCCTCATTCCTACACAATACTGAAGTCCTTCCCTCAATACTACACAATACTACATGTCCTTTCCTCAGTCCTACAGTAATCAATAGATAAACTTTCAATACATCGTTATAATCTATTTTAGGATTTATAAGGACTTGTCGAACCAACAGTTAATATTATGCACAATACAACTTCCTGTCATGTCGGGTAGACTGACTTATTTAGGATATATTCATCTTTTTCTGTACACAGACATTAGGAGCATCAATTAACCCCCTCAGTCACAATTACAGTAGCTGTCTAAGAGCCTCACACATCTCAAAGTTGATATTCACGACGATATAGCCACAAACAGACTCTGGTTGGATCAGACTACCCTTGACAACCTTACATAGTCCTTAAATCCATTACACAACCACCTATGATCATCACACAGCCCTAATTAGCCAAACAGTCCGTGGCGGCGGCATATAAGCCCTGGGGGCCTCACATAGCCCCTAGAAGTGACATACTGCCTCAGAACATTTACAACAAATACAATCTTTTTTTTTTACAATTTCAAAAGTTTGCCCACAGGAAATGGTCATTGGTTACAAGTAAGTTGTAAAGCTGTAATAATTACTTAATTTTACAGTAAAATCTTAAAATAACATCTTGTATTTCACTGCCAGGAAGAATAAAATATTTTGTTTTGCAAATGAAGATGAAGCTAAAGTCCAAAATAATTAAGTTGAACAAAATACTTCCTAACTGTCTAGTTACAAATCCACATAAAAAATTACAACAGTGTATTAGAAGTAATAAGCTTCGCAACGCCACAAGTCTATATGGTCACTCCTACACAAGTCCTTCCCTTACTCCTACACCACACTACAAGTCCATCCCTCACTCATACACAACACTACAAGTCCTTCCTTCACTTCTACACCACACTACAAGTCCGTCCCATACTCCTACACCACACTACAAGTCCTTCCCTCACTCCTACACAACACTGCAAGTCCTTCTCTCACTCCTTCACAACACCACAAGTCCTTCCCTCACTTATACACAACACTACAAGTCCTTCCCTCACTCACTACACCACTCTACAAATCCTTCCCTCATTCCTAAACAGCCCTGCAAGTTCTTCTCTCACTCCTTCACAACCCTGTAAGTCCTTCCCTCACTCATACACAACAAGTCCTTCTCTCACACTTGCACCACACTACAAGTCCTTCCCTTTCTCCTACACCACACTACAAGTCCTTCTCTCACTCCTACACATCACTTAATGCCTTTTCCTCACTCCTACACAACACAGCATGTCCTTCCCTCACTCCTACACAACCCTGCAAGTCCTTCCCTCACTCCTACACAATACTAAAAGTCCTTCCCTCTCTCCTACACAACACTACAAGTCCTTCCCTCACTCCTACACATCACTTCATGCCTTTTCCTCACTCCTACACAACACAGCATGTCCTTCCCTCATTCCTACACAACCCTGCGAGTCCTTCCCTCACTCCTACACAACACTGCAAGTCCTTCCCTCACTCCTAAATAATACTAGAGGTCCTTCCCTCATTCCTACACATCACTTCATGCCTTTTCCTCACTCCTACACAACACAGCATGTCCTTCCCTCGCTCCTACACAATACTGGAAATCCTTCCCTCATTTGTCCACAACACTGCAAGTCCTTCCCTCACTCCTACACAACACTGCAAGTCCTTCCCTCACTCCTAAATAATACTAGAGGTCCTTCCCTCATTCCTACACATCACTTCATGCCTTTTCCTCACTCCTACACAACACAGCATGTCCTTCCCTCGCTCCTACACAATACTGGAAATCCTTCCCTCATTTGTCCACAACACTGCAAGTCCTTCCCTCACTCCTACACAATACTAAAAGTCCTTCCCTCACGTATACACAACACTGCAAGTCCTTCCCTCACTCCTACACAATACTAGAAGTCCTTCCCACACTTCTACACTAACCTGCACGTCCTTCCCTCACTCCTACACAAAACCGCATGTCCTTCCCTCACTCCTACACAACACCGCATGTCCTTCCCTCACTCCTACACAATACTAGAAGTCCTTCCCTCACTTCACACTACCCTGCACGTCCTTCCCTCACTCTACACAAAGCCATGTCTTCCTCACTCCTACAGCACATCAGCTTCCTCACTCCTACAGTTAGAGTCCTTCCCTCACTCCTACACAACACATGTCCTTCCCTCATTTCTACACAACACTGCAAGTCCTTCCCTCACTCCTACACAACCCTGCAAGTCCTTCCCTCACTCCTACATAACACTGCAAATCCTTCCCTCACTCCTACATAACACTGCAAGTCCTTCCCTCACTTCAACACAATACTAGAAGTCCTGCCCTCATTTCTACACAACATTGCAAGTCCTTCCCTCAATCCTACACAATACTAGAAGTCCTGCCCTCATTTCTACACAACACTTCAAGTCCTTCCCTCACTCCTACACAAAACTAGAAGTCCTTCCCTCATTTCTACACAACACTGCAAGTCCTTCCCTCAATCCTAAACAATACTAGAAGTCCCTCCCTCGTCTACACAACCTTGCACTTCCTTTCCTCACTCCTACACTTCACTTCATGTCCTCTCCTCTCTCCTACACAACACTTCATGTCCTTCTCTCACTCCTACATAATATTGCTTGTTCTTTCCTCACTCCTACAGTAGTCAGTAGATAAGATTTCAACTCACTGTTATAATCTAGTTTAGTATTTATGTGGACGTATTTAACCAACACTTACATATATGCAATACAACTTCCTGTCATGTTTGGTAGACTGAGTTATTTAGAGAATGTTCATCCTTTACTCAACTCTTGATCGTTTCTCTTGTCCACCTTGATGTTGCCTCGTTATATGTACACCAAGTTATGGTCCTCATCCTCCCTGGAGTAGTATTTTCTGTTAATACCTGTGAAATAAAAATTTTATTAACCAAAAATATTTTTTTTTATATATTGCAGGGCGACAAGAATTAAAATCACTCTTTCTTCATACTGTTATGCCAGCACTCCTCTTTATCAAGAATTTACCACTAGTCAAGTCACAAGTCACACGAGTGGTCACAACATCAAGCAGGGTAAACACTATAATGACTTATATTATCTCCACCAGGTTCTCAATAATAACCCTCAGATTAACTCAAAATATAGGTATCATGTTGAAGATGAATCATGAAATGCATAACTTAGCATTATAAAGTTAAGAGACCACAAACAAAGGTCAAGTAAAGGAACAATTTAAGTACAGTACAGATGACCACAGCCTAAATTAACACAAACCCAAACCTCAGCCTCACCATACACTAGAAAGTAGAAAAGTATACACCACTTATCTCCATATAAATATATCCTGAGTCCAGACCAATTGCACCACACACTATCACCAGCCAGGCTCGTCTACCTCCCTGCACTTGCGGTGACCCACACAATGTGGATACCATGCTGGCAATTACCATAATATTTTACCTAAGAAATGCACAACGTTAAGCTGATTTACTTCTTACATACTTATTATAAATAAATATATATATAACATACTAAACAATGTTCACATACAGGAACATATATAAAATATAGTCCTACCTACTGAAGAAGCAGTGTAATTACCTCTCAAGCAAATATATTCAGTGCCTTATAAAACTCCCTCCCCAAAGATAAAACACTTGTGTTTTATTTTCAGTCTGGTGAATGAGATAGAGCATTTGCTACGAAATTCTCTCACTCCTACACAACATACCAAGTCCATCCGTCACTCCTACATAAAATTTCAAGTCCTTCCTTCAATTCTACACAATACTACAAGTCCTTCCCTCACTCCCACACAACATACCAAGTCCATCCCTCACTCCTACACAATACTGCAAATCCTTCCGTCACTCCCACACAACATACCAAGTCCATCCCTAACTCCTACACAACATACCAAGTCCATCCCTCACTCATACATAATACTACAAGTCCTTCCCTCACTCCCACACAACATACCAAGTCCATCCCTCACTCCTACACAACATACCAAGGACATCCCTCACTCCTACACAATACTGCAAGTCCTTCCCTCACTCCCACACAACATACCAAGTCCATCCCTCACTCCTACACAACATACCAAGTCCATCCCTCACTCCTACACAATACTACAAGTCCATCCCTAACTCCTACACAATACTGCAAGTTCATCCCTAACTCCTACACAATACTACAAGTCCTTCCCTCACTCCTACACAACATACTAAGTCCATCCCAAACTCCTACACAATACTACAAGTTCATCCCTAACTCCTACACAATACTGCAAGTTCATCCCTAACTCCTATATAAAACTACAAGTCCTTCCCTACTCTACATACTACATCCTTCCTCACTCCCACAATACTACAAATTCCTTCCTCACTCTTACACAAAACTCACAATTCCTTCCCTCACTAATACACAAAACTTCAAGTCCATCCCTCACTCCCTACACTAATAAGTCCATCCCTCACTCGCACAAGACATTTCAAATCCATCCCTCACTCCTACATACTACAGTCTTCTCTCCAACACAATACTACAAGTCGTTCTGGGGTTGTTCTTCCTGAAGAAGGCAGTGATGGGTGAAACACCACTAACGTGCATTTATTAACGGATAGGAGAAATACAAGTGGTGACTAGCGTGTGCCATGCACGAGGCACGAGTCAGACTGAGACTGCCTTGCCATATGGCAGTCTCAGGGAACAATGTTGCCACATAACACGCAGTGTTGCCCGCGTAATTACATATACAAATGCTGCTGGCTTTGTAGCTTTGATACATAACCTACATCTCCCTTCCCTACGCTCATAGTCTTTGTCTTGAACGGACTTCTTAGTCCTAAGTCGCTTCGAGCGTCGAGGTGCACTGTGGGGCGGATCCTCGTGGTGTAGGATTCATCCTCGGTCGGGGCCAGCAGCGGGGGTGGACTGGACCCAGGCGTTCTCCACCAACCGGCCCTTCGGCATCCTGACCTTGTCGTCGCGACCGGCGACGCCCATCCTACGCCCAGCCCAGTATTAATGCGTCGTCGGGTCCTGGACGGAAGGGCACCAACTCCAGTGGCTGAAGAGCGGGCACTGTCCTCCAGGCCTTGGCGTCCTGGGCACGTGCGGCCGCGGTGAGTCGCAGCTCTCGCTCGGTCCTGCCACTCTTCGCAAAGGCCTTGGCGTGTGCAGGAACGCAAGGCGGAGAGGGTGACCATACAGGATCTGGGCAGGAGGCGCCCTGGTGGGGAGATTCAGTAACTCCGAGGTCGCTGTCAAACTCACAGTCTATGTTGCCTGAAGGGGCCACACCTTGAGGATGAGGTGCGACTATCTTGACCGCAGCCTCAGCGCTGGCCGTTTGACCTGTGGGTAGTGGGGTGTGACACGATGTGGCGGACTCACATGCTCCAGGAATCCTGTGAAAGTCCGGCTCGGTGAACTGGCGTCACCGTCCGTCCGCAGACGTGCGGACACCCGATGCGAAAGAGGTGCCCGGAAGTGAATGGTGGCCGCGGACGTCAGCGTCGAGCCACGAACCACAGGCCAGCCAGAGAGTCGGTCCAACGCTTCAAAGGAAATGTTTCCCAGCTGGCTGAGAAATCAGCCGACACGGACTCGAATGGCCTGCTGGTTAGTCGTCGCTCAAGGGGCTCCTGCTGTTGACTGGCTGCATGATCTGGCACGGCTCACGAGCACGGACGTATTGACGATGTCGCGTCAGTCCGGGCCACACCGCAGGCTGGCCTCTACCACGCGATGGCTGTCATAATCGGCGGGGCTGTGAGGAGAGCTGCCAGGGACGACCACACGGACACCCGTACAGGACGGGTCCCATCTGCATAGGGTCCCCGTATCTTCAACGGGCGTAGGGCGTTGAGGAGGTCAAAACAACAGTCGCGAGGGAACAGTCCTCACACTCTCCAGAGCTGAAAGAGGGTCGCAGCACGCGTCCGTGTTCTCAAGGCCAGATCGCTGTCGGGTGGCGACACTGAGGCCTGGGTGCTGGCGAGGACTGCAAGGCCTGCAAAGTGACGATGTTGTGACGGAGAAACCGGCCTCGGTGCAAACATCTCGTCTTCAGGTGCAGGCTGACTGGGGAGCGGAGAGGGCATCCGGATGCACAATTCACCTGCTGCATAGCCCTGGTGGCGAGCCAAAATCTTCTCCTTAGGCGCTGGAGGTGGGATTCTCGATGGCGTCCAGCGAATAATGATTAAGAATGGGGACCAGGGCCTGCTGGTCTGTGAAATGAGGTCAGTCTGTAAGCCAATCAGTAATGCACTTCGATAAGGCCCCCTGGCAGCTCCAGCTCGATGGTAAAACGTGACAGACTCAGCATCGGTTGAGAAGGCGAAACCACACTGTACGAGCGGTACTTCCTCCACCGTGATCCTGGAGAAGGCGTATGCAACTACAGGCGCGAGGCGTCGTCTGGAGGACCGTGGAGCCGCTGGGTCGAAAGTAGCGAGGATAGGTGCTTGACAGGGCACCACTATGAAAGCGAGGTCACGGTCGGTCACGGAAAGTCCTCAGGTACTCATAGGCCGGAGGGCCGGCGGCGGAAGAACGTCAGGAAGATCTGCCGGTTCCCAGGCCCATGAAGACCCAGATCCGGCAGGTTGGCAATTTTGCAAAGTCGCTATATAGCGAACTTTCTCAAGTTAACAATGCCATCCCCGAAGTCGGTAGCCGCAGAAAGACACTACAGGTGCGGCCGACGGACAGGCTTTCTGCATTCAGGTGTTGCTGTGCGTCCTACACCTGGTCAATACACTCGTCGATGGCGACGATGCGTCAGGTAGTCCTCATCGTAGAGGAGGACCGTCATCCTACAACGCAGTTGGTCACGCCTTGAAGTGCCATGTCACCCGAGACAGAAGACGCGTAACAGCGAATCCCATAGGGTACGGCAGTAGCAGGCGTCCGTAAGGCGTGATGAAAGTGATGGCTGTCCTCCTTCTTCAGTGGGATCTGCCAGCAACCACAGAGGCGTCCTTATCGAAGCCGTGCTGCTAAAGATTCATGCAAGAATAACACAAAAGGTGGGGTGAAAGGTGGGCAGGACAGGACACCGGCTGTTAAGCTTGGACAAGTCGGTAGTAATCCGCACCCACCGTTAGTCTTAGCCACAGCGACAGAGGTGGCACCAAGGGACGGGTCGTCACCAACGAATACGATGACACCACAGGCCACCATGGAATCGTTCGCTTCCGACTGAATACTGAAGGCGAGAGGGATCAACCGAGGGTGTGTATGGCAAACGGCTGTGCATCTTCATGCAGGTGTATCCTCCACAGGTGGACCCGCCGCCTTCAGTGGCGCGTTCGCAGGGAACCTACCGTCACCAGCATCCGGTATTCCTTCAGAAGTAGGCCTTGCGGTGAAGGAGACGTCTCACTGTGAAGGCTTGGCTGGCGGGTGGAGGCGGGGCAGGGTGGGACGCGGGCTCTGGGCAGCTCTGTGCGGCAGTGCCAGGCGCCCAGCTCGTTGACCTCCGCACCCTGCTGGCGGTATGCCGACAGCGGGTCTTTCAGGGGTCTCTGGGCACCACGCCTAACTCCTTGCAGTGCTCCCACGACAACAAGGGTGAGCGAGAGTAGGCTGCGTCGATCCGTCAGCTGACGGCCACGACGTCGCCGTAAGTGATCTCCGCTGAAAGGAGGCCTGGCGTCCGGCATCTGGGAAACCGTCCGCATTGTAGTACTGCAGCTCGCGGTGGTCCCCGAACCGCGTTTGGTGAGCCCAGTTCTGGAGGTGCTTCAGGCCTATCACCGTAGTATTAGCGCCGGTGTCCGGTATCACGCATATGACCCGACACATCACCGACATGGCCGACGCGGATGGTAGGGAAGGGGTAGCCCTGGGCGCGTGGTCGAGTCCACCCTTCTGATGTGACTCAGCTGCTGCTCTGGTCAATCTGAAAGGGGCTGCAAACCACCGGGGAAGTCACTGCTTTCCTCCTCAATCCGACTTGGGCTTGGGGCCTGGGTTGGCGGCAGCACGCAGCCCTGTCGTGGTGTCCATAGCGACCGCCAGGCGCCTGCCGCGCCTCGTGCAGGGTACTGTATTGGAAGACAGTGGCCCTCACGGTCACATCCGACACAGTGCGTCGGCGGCCGGGCATGTCTTGGGGCCATGCTGCTTTCACAGCTGACACAGGAAGCACTAGGCTGAGTGTGGAAGAACGTGCAGCCTTCACGTTGTTGGCCGCCTTTCACTCTTTCTTGTACTGTGAGATAGCTCTCCAGCAGGTAGCCCGTGCAGAGGTGGCGGACTTGGTGGCCTGTATGACCACATTCAGTCACTACCACCTGGAGTGTGGATGAAGCATCCAGGGGATGAGTCTCTGCAACCAACCTTTCTTGCCTGACACCTGTCAAGATCCCATGCTTGATCCAGGCTTTCACATTCGGCTGTGCGCCTTGCAGACGTCGATCTCTCCGACAAACTCTTCAAACGTACAAAAAGTCGTCAAAGATTCGTTATTCCGACCTTTAACGTGGCTCCTGTAAAAGGTCGAGCCCATCCGCTACTGAAGATGTAGAATCGGGAGGTACCGCAGGGTGCTCCAAAACTCTCTGGGTCTCCGGCGACAAACACATCCGCAGTTGGATGAGCTGTTTGTTTGGAGGCATGCTGTCAAGGTCCAACCATCGTAGAGAATCTGTCCAACGCCGCCTCCACTCACGAAAAAGCTGAAACGTGACATCTGGTGAGGGCGGGTGGGGTTGAAACAGATGCCTTGGGAGCTGTTGAGGCAAGAGTGCCTGGAGGACGCTGGTGGTGGTGGAGGGAGGTACTGGCACCCGTGCGTGAAACTCATGAAAGTGAGGTGGACCGCCAGGGTGGCAGTAGTGCATCAAAACGCACCTTTCCTCCTCTCTGCATTTCTCCTCTGAAGTTCCATTTCTCTGCGCTCTCTCGTCCTGTCGACCATCCACTCAGAACTGTGGCAATGTCCGTCGCTGGAGGTGGAGGATGAGAGTCTGCGCCCAGTGGAGGGATGGTGGGAGTCGTATCTCCAATCTTGACGTGTCCCTTCTACCACCCATCTTAGTATGCTTGAACTGCGCTGTTTAGTATAGTAAAGTGTCACTGCATCAGCTCTAAACTACATTTATATGACATAAACAGCGAAAATAATCTAGATAGAGTCCACTGTTCTGTCCGGTGCGTGCGTGCAGTGTGTGCGTGTGTGTGTGTGTGTCCGAGAGAGCATATGTGGGTGACCTTGTGGCTGGAGCCGCTGATGAGGAAAGTCAGTGTCTCCCGGATGTCACACGAGAAGGGTGTAGCCTGAGGCCCGTGGGTACCACAAAAAAGGCCAATGCTCAACTCTCAGCTCTAGACACACTAATACACTGACACTAACACTGCCACTGTCACTAAAACACACTGTGACGGCGACACTGCACGTGCGAAACACAACGCAACACAACACAACACACTAAGAGTCGACAAAGACATCGCCGCAGCGCACATCGCCGAAGCACTGTCCATTGTTCATACACTTGTAAGTCCACATATCCTACTCACTGCGCCATGAAGGTTCCAAGTGTTCCTGAAGAAGGCAGTGATGGTAGGGAAACACCGGGTAACACTGAAGTCCATTTATTAACGGTTAGGAGAAATACAAGTGGTGACTAGCGTGTGCCATGCAAGGTGCACGGAGTCAGACTGAGACTGCCTTGTCATATGGCAGCCTGGGCCATGTTGCCACATAACACGTGCAGTGTTGCCACGTAATTACATATATAAATGCTACTCAGCCGTAGCTTCATAAATAACCTGATTCCCTTTCCTCTACACAATACTACAAGTCCTTCCTCACTCCTACACAAAACTTAATCTCCTCCCTACACAAAACTACAAGTCCTTCCCTCCTACTCCACAACATACCAAGTCCATCCCTCACTCTACACAACATACCAAGTCCATCCTTCACTTCTACACAACACCTGCACATCCCTCACTCCTACAACATACCAAGTCCTTCCTCACTCCTACAAAATACCAAGTCCTTCCTCACTCATACACAACACCAAGTTCTTCCTCAGCCTCCAAGTCCTTATTCTACACAGCATACAAGTCTACCCTCTATACAACATCCAAGTCCTTCCCTCACTCCTACACAACCAAGTCCTTCCCTTCTCCTACACACAGCATACAAAGTCCTTCCCTCACTCCACAACATACCATGTCCTTCCCTCACTCCTACACAATACAACATGTCCATCCCTCACTCCTACACAACATACCAGTCCCTTCCCTCCCACAACATACCAAGTCCATCCCTCACTCCTACACAACATACGTCCATCCTTCACTTCTACACAACATACCAAGTCCTTCCCTCACTCCTACACAAATACCAAGTCCTTCCCTCCACCTACACAACGCTGCAAGTCCTTCCTCATATCACCACAACATACCAAATTCCTCCCTCACTCATACACAACACTAAGTCCCCTCACTCCTACACAATACCAAGTCCTTCCCTCATTCCTACACAGCATACAAAGTCCTACCCTCACTCATACACAACATACCAAGTCCCCTCCCTCCTACACAAAAACCAATCCTTCCCTCCTACAGACAAACTTCCCCTCCCCTACAACATACCATGTCCTTCCCTCCTCCTACACACTACATGTCCATCCCTCCTCCTACACAACATACCAAGTCTTCCTCACCCCACAACATACAAGTCCATCCTCACCCCACAGTCCCCTCACTCTACCAAGTCCTTCCCTCACTCCTACGCAACATTCCAAGTCCTTCCCTCATTCACACACAACATAACAAGTCCTTTCCTCCTCCCACACAACATACCAAGTCCATCCCTCACCCCTACACAGCATACCAAGTCCTTCCCTCACTCCTCCACAACATATCAAGTCCTTCCCTCACTCCTACAACATAGCAAGTCCTTCCCTCACTCTACACACAACATACCAAGTCCTTCCCTCACTCCACAACATACCAGTCCTTCCCCATTTCCTACACAACATCAAGTCCTTCCTTACTCCTACACAATACAGCAAGGCCATTCCTCACTCCAACACAACATTCCAAATCTCCCTGACCCTACACAACATACCAAGTCCATCCCTCACTGTAAACAACATCCCAACTTCTTCCCTCACTCCCTACACAACATACCAAGTCCATCCCTTGCTTCTACACAACATACCAAGTCCATCCCTCACTCCTACAACATACCAAGTCCTTCCCTCACTCCTACACAACATACCAAGTCCTTCCCTCACTCCTACACAACATAGCAAGTCCTTCCCTTACTCCTACACAACATACCAAGTCCTTCCCTCACTCATACACAACATACCAAGTCCTTCCCTCACTCCTACACTCGTCTCCTTCTCCCTGGCTGGATTTTCAACCTGAAGTGATTGCCCGCGGTGGACCGCTCCCGAAATCCCACGTGAACCCTGTTATTCTCTGCAAATACCACCTCTCCAGGATCACCCACTGGTCCCCAGGTAGTGTCGTCCTCTACACTGGTGGTTCTGTTGACCCCGCTACAGGTCGGGCCGGGGCTGGTGTCTACATCTCCCGTCCTGATGCCCCTGAGCCTATCAAACTGTCTCTCAGAGTTTCTGACGGGGCATCCTCCACTCAGGCGGAGCTAATAGCCCTCCTTGCTGCCCTTCTCGCTGAGGAAGAAACAGATGGTTTCTGTCCCTTGTTTGTCTGCTGCGATTTCAGGTCTGCTCTCGACGGGATCGCATTTGGATCAGGGGAAAATAAGGACCTCATCCTCCGAATACGAGGGTTAACATCCACACTTCAGGATGCAGGCCGTCCTGTGACATTCCTATGGATACCCAGTCATGTCGGTATCTTGTGGAATGAGGCAGCAGATGGCCTTGCCAGACTGGCTGCAACAAGGCCACACCTGACTACGTTGTTCCTCGAACACTTTTACAGCTTAGGACCCAAATTCGCCGCACACAGAGAGAAGTTCGGGAAGCAGCCATTCCCCTAGACTCCCCGCCCACCTGGTACGATGTCCTCCGTAAACTTCCTGACCTCTCGTATGTCTATGGGAAAGGGTCGCGGAAAAGGGACGTGATTGCTGCCCGTATCATCATTGGGTATGACTTTGCTTGGGAGATTGGTATCCCCGCATCCCCTGAGCAACGCTCTTGTGCATTATGCAGAAGACCCGACAGCCGCACCCTTATCCACTACCTCCTAAGATGTCCCCACACACAACGCTTCCGTGACGCCTGCTGGACCACCACTCCACGACCCTTTGACGGAGACACGATGATCCTCCCCATACTGGCCAGATATTATGTAAATAACATTGATTATGTGTTAAAGGAATATCCTTCCTTCCTTCCTTAGGCTTTAGTAAGCCCCTTTATAATATTTATACTGTATATACTTGTCACACTTGCCAGATGCTTCTGGTGTTATTGTACAGGGGTACCTAGTGACAGCACTAGGAGCCCGCTTCCTCTATCAAGGAATAAACAATTGAAATTGAATTGAATTGATCCAAGTGACGCGCTAGGTATTTACACTATCAAGGACAAATAATTATATTGGAAATGTTGGTTAGTGATCCCATAACATAATTTACTTCAACAATAGCAGCATATGGGCCCCGGTGACGAGACCTACCACTCTTACCCTAACAAAAACTTTAACTGAACAAGGTGTTTATCATGACATAACCAGGCCGATAACCCTCATGTATGTATGTATGTATGTATGTATGTATGTATGTATGTATGTATGTATGTGTGTATGTATGTGTGTATGTATGTATGTATATGATTTTTACTCAATAAATTCATACAAAATCAAGGTCCCAGTACAGGTGGATAAGTACCCCGCACTGCAACAACAATGTACCGATACTAGTTCTAGGATTTTGTTCATATATCCACATATTAGCTTAGGTTAATAGTCATCTTAATAGCAGTATTATCTATCTACACCACCTACTAGCTTTGGTTAATAGCCATCTTAATAGCAGTATTATCTGTCTATACCACATACTAGCTTAGGCTAATAGCCATCTTAATAGCAATATTATCTGTCTATACCACATGCTAACTTTGGTTAATAGCCATCTTAATAGCAGTATTATCTATCTATCCACATGCTAACTTTGGTTAATAGCCATCTTAATAGCAGTATTATCTGTCTATACCACATACTAGCTTTGGTTAATAGCCATCTTAATAGCCGTATTATCTGTCTATACCACATACTAGCTTAGGATAATAGCCATCTTAATAGCAGTATTTTCTGTCAGAGCCACGGCATCCACAACTCCTGTACACAAGGCGGAGAGCTACACTACCGCCTCCTCCTCCCTGGACCCCACAGTACAACAACACAACTTGTTATCACCTTACCTTCACTCAACTGCTAATAACCACAACGTAGAGCCCTGGAAGTCTTCACGACGCCACAAACACGAGGTAATCCACAAACAGCAAACGTAAAACATGGAAATAGCGATCAAATACTGTATGAAAACACACACACATGTTGCCTCCACCACTGCCGTATGTCTAATGATCACTGGCGAGTGGCGAACCCGAGGTGCTTCGATTCCTTAATTCATTGGTTCGCTTTACTGATTCATATGAAAATAATCGACTGGACGGCGGAAAGAACACCATACACGACTAGTCCATCATCTATAATCTCATTAATTTTCTTAAATCACTTCTATCCACCATTAGCTAAAATAAAACTGATAATTATCATTGAAACTTTTTATAATTTATCTGAACAAGTGATTTCCTAGTGAAAAGTTATCGCTAGATTTATTTTATGTGTATTAAATAATTATTGGGAGTAGCAAGAAATTATCACTATGATATAGTGCAGTGGTGTCAAACTCAAAACCTTTTGAGGGCCAATTCTTATTTTAGTTACCCTCTTCAGGGCCAACACAAGTGCTATATCACATATTTGCAGGATTGAAGTTTACAGCTTCACACATTGCCTTACCTGGCTTACCAGGAATACCTCATTTGGGTTTGTCTGATCTTAAGTATGTAAAATTCATTGTACTAAATAAACATGATATGTCTATTTTTTTCATAATTTCACGGGATGATAAATTTTACCGTCATCCCGCCGGCCACACCTGACCATCCCAAGGGTCACATTTGGTCCGCGGGCCATGAGTTTGACACCCCTGATATAGTGTATATGTTAGTAATTTTCTAATAATTACTTATATGTGTATTTAATCTGAGTATTCATTTAATCCTATCTTTACAAACAGGGAATCTCTTAACTTAATTACGCGTTGTTTTGTTTTTTTTAATCAGAGAAAATAAACAAAAAAATTAACCATTTGTCGTGCTGTCAAAAATAACCAGTTGCTTACTGCTCAAATTGTTACTTGCATGATTTTGTCTTGAAAAAAAGTGGTAATACACAAAGGATCAAATATTCTAATATACAAATCACTGTACTGATAACTGTTGGTGTGACCTGATCACATTGGCTATATACTGTTGGTAACTAGTGGTGTCAGCTCGGAAATCCACAGTTGGTGAGTAATTAGCAATGAAAGATGTCATTAAAATTTTCCATGCGTCATTTCGATCACTAATTACCCCACAATTTAACCGTGGACCATAGATTCGGAATCTAATTTTTGGCCGAAAACGCCGAAAATTTGCAAGCCTGAGCACACGCACACACGCACACGCACGCACGCCCACACACACACACACACACACACACACACACACACACACAGTCAATCTTTTTTTCTTCTTATTATTATTATTTATTTATTTGTTATTCTTATCCCCCCCTCTCTCTTACACTACCTCAAAAAAAACGAAAATAAATCTCTTCACATCATTATTAAGACACACACTTGAAACACCCGTCCTCAAGTAAACACTTACTAAATGCAATGTTTTATCTTATGTTTTACAGTTGAATAAGGTATAATTTCCACATTGACTTGAGAGAGAGACACGGGGGTGGCCACAGAACTCGCGGTACTCACAATATTCCAGCAAATAACACAAAGGATGGAATTTATACAATAGACTAGAGAGACTACGTACTGAGTGTAGTCAAGGAGGGTGTCAATAATGGGGCAGTGTGTGTGAAGAGGTGGGTGTTGATGACTCTCAACCCACAACCCTCCTTCGGCTCTCCCTTACCCCCCCCCCCATCCCATTTCTCTCTTCCCCTAACACGCCTTCACCCCCTCCCCCGTCTACCCCTCCGCCACCACACCCCTCTACCACCATCAATTATTCATGACCAGTCGACCAGCCTTGGAAGGGGAGGCGTCAGTTGTGTCATCAATTCAATTTCAATTTCAATATTTTATCTCGATAGAGGAAGCGGGATCCTAGTGTTGTCACTAGAGACCCCTGTACAATAACACCAGAAGCATCTGGCAAGTGACACAATTATATATAAACATTTTAAAGGTGCTTACTAAGGCCTAAGGAAGGAAGGATATTCCTTTAGCACATCATCAATATTATTTACATAATATCTGGCCAGTATGGGGAGGATCATCGTGCCTCCGTCAGGGGGTCGTGGAGTGGTGGTCCAGCAGGCGTCACGGAAGCGTTGTGTGTGGGGACATCTTAGGAGGTAGTGGACAAGGGTGCGGCTGTCGGGTCTTTTGCATAATGCACAAGAGCGTTGCTCAGGGTTGTGTCATCTATTATCTGGCTACTTGGCTGTGGGTCCTCGACTATGGTGATGATAGTCAAGATTTAGTATCTTAGAGTTACATGAAGATGAAAACCCCCAGTTTATTTCACCTGTTGAGTAAACACCCTGAATCTTACCTAACCTATCCTAACCTAACCTAACCCAACCTAATTTATATGTACTGCCGAACAGGATGATTAAGGATCTGTTGTCAACAATTGGATAACTGTATAAATTACTTGACCAAATGACATGTCAATAATTTTAATTACAGTACTTTTCTTACGCTAATTACTTGCCTCCTGTGGTTTTTCAAGGTCACTTATCAATTATCTCAAAACTTTCCCCCCACAGTCCTCTCCCCCACCCACAGACCTCTCCCCCACCCACAGTCCTCTCCCCCACCCACAGTCCTCTCCCCCACCCACAGCCCTCTCCCTCACCCACAGCCCTTTCCCCCACCCACAGCCCTTTACCCCACCCACAGCTCTCTCTCTCCACCCACAGCCCTTTCCCCCACCCACAGCCCTCTCTATCCACCCACAGCCCTTTACCCCACCCACAGCCCTTTCCCCCACCACAGCCCTCCTCCCCCACCCAAAGCCCTTTCCCCCCACCCACAGCCCCTCTCCCACCCACAGCCCTTTACCACCCACAGCCCTTTCCCCACCCACAGCCCTCCCCCACCCACAGCCCTTTACCCCACCCACCAGCTCTCTTTCCCCACCACAGCCCTTTACCCCACCCATAGCTCTCTCCCCACCCACAGCCTCCCCCACCCCAGCCCTTTCCCCCGCCCTTACAGCCTCTCCCCCACCCACAGCCCTCTCTCCCCTTAGCTAAATTTATCCCCCCTTGTTCTACCTCTTACCATCCCCTTTCCACCCTCCCTCACCTAGGTCGTTCTCCTTCTATCACTTGAGCACCCTCTTCCCTCATTTACACCCCTTCCTCCTTCACTTATGCCCCTTCCTCCTTCACTAAAGCCCCCCGTACTTCTCAAGATGGGGGTGGTAATATACTTGAAGTTTTCTAATTGGTATAGTACATACTATTAGAGGTTAATGTACAGGAGAAACTAGTTGACCTACTGAGAGGTTGGCAGGTGATTCCCTGAGGTTAAGTATTATCAATCATAGGAGTACAAATTTGTCTTGATATAAAAGTTACAAAATTTCAACCAGCGTCAGGATAAGAACACTTCATCACCCTCCCGAGAACCTAAAACATCAGAGAACAATCCTGAAGGTGATGACTCAGGTGTGTTGAGGCGTCGCCGGGTGTGTGATGGATGGTAACATTTCAGACGCCTGGAAATATTAAATATTTGGTAGCAGTTGTACCGGTGGGGTTGATCAGCGGGGCTTTCACTTGCATCAACGAAACTATGCAAGTTTAAGCGGTGACGGTGGCAAACACCGTGGGAAGAACAGGGTGGTGAGCGACCGAGCTTACCACGCCGCCTTCCGGGTTGGTTGCAGATTCATATCATTGTATGACCCTGTATGTGTCTCACTCAGGGGCCCATGAGTGACATTCAAAGCACCTGTGACACTAAAGCTTCCTGTGTATTTCATTACAGACCTTGAATGACATGGAGGGCCGGAGGAAGCTGGAGAGGTAAAGGAGGAAGACTCTCCGGGATTCCGCTTTGGGGACAACATCGAGGAGGTGCACCAAGCCTTTGATCTCTCTCACCTGAATAATTTAGAGATGTACTTGGACGGCACTCGTATACTGTGGCAAGAGATATTCGGAATAACTCTCTCTCTCTCTCTCTCTCTCTCTCTCTCTCTCTCTCTCTCTCTCTCTCTGTCGTGTGGCATCCATAAGTCACAAAAGCATTACTCTGTCACCTTTATAACCCAGAGCCGACAGAGGAAAGAGTCAGTGATGATGAAAAGTAACAGTCTAGCAGTGATAACATGAAGGAAGTGGAAGGAAAGGACTCTGAGTACCATGTTATCCAGTAGTGCTGAATAATTACGACAAATAATTACCCAAACTATTGACTTGACGTCCGGGAAGGATAGTTGAACGATACTAACTCACCAACGAAGAACTAAAGATCTATAATAAATCAACTTAAGCAATGGAGTTTACTTATGATAAAACCTGTATATTTTTTTAATTATGATACACGCTGAGCCTGTACAATACTGTAAGTCCCATACCACATTTTTATTTGATTCATGACACCTGACCTAACACCTCGTGAAGTGTCTGACATCTTACCAAAACAATTAACACCGAATAGATGCAATTTGATTCATTTTAGTGTATTTGGGTTGGGTTAGGTCGGGTCAGGTTAGGATAGGTTCGTTTAGGTCACATGAAAAGAGAGAATGTGTGTGTGTGTGTGTGTGTGTGTGTGTGTGTGTGTGTGTGTGTGTGTGTGTGTGTGTGTGTGTGTGTGTGTGTGTGTGTGTGTGTGTGTGTGTGTGTGTGTGTGTGTGTGTGTGTGTGTGTGTGTGTGGTTTTCATTGATTCACACGTTATCGATGCTGACATTCACAGTACTAGAAGAAGAAGGAAATTTCTTAAGGAGGTTTTACTTTGCAACACAATTTATTATGCACCACTACATGGTTTTATATTTTGGTACTGTAAATATATTGATTATAGAGGAGGTGGTGGTACAGTAGTCTAGTCATCACGCCGTAGTAAAAGGCACCGGTGGTCGCAGTAATCAAGGATGAAACAGCATCTCTAAGACACCCACGAGGATTGACGCTAATGTAAACAGACCGTAGATGATGAAAGTTCCCTGAAAGAGAGAGAGATGAAATCATATGTGAATTTACTAGTTAGGCATTATTACATACAAAAATTCAAACAAATTTTTCCTCGCCTTTACGTAACCACAGGTACTTGGCACATATGTTATCCTGTACTTGATGAGGTAAGTGAGTACCGGTATCTGGGAGAAAGACACCTAGTACTGGGTTAGTATAGCTAGTACGTTAATTATTGGATGAGGTACCTGGCAGTATAGGATGTGAGAAACCCGGGAACAAGATAGTGAGGGGCCTAATGTTTCTAGGTATGTGGTAGTTGTCTTTATTAGCGAAGTGCCAAGTAGTTAATAAACCGATGTTGAGATATCATATAGTCAAGAAACAGGTATTGAAGTGCCAGGTAATGAGGTATGAGGGGGATAACCTGCAGGTCCTGGAGGCTGAGAGGTCGTAGAGGTACCGAGGTGTCCTGGTGGAGGTTCTCTCCCATCTGCTTCATGAAATCGTACACCAATACCTGTACACAGGAGGAACTACATGAACAAAACATCACAAACACATAATCACATTTCTACACACACACACACACACACACACACACACACACACACACACACACACACACTCAACCCATCTCACACACACACACACACACACACACACACACACACACACACCCCCACACCCCACACACACCCTCACACATCCTCACATCCTCACACACCCACACACCCAGCTCACACACACACACACACACACACACACACACACACACACACACACACACACACACACCCTCCCCACCACCCACACACACCTCACACATCCTCACACACACACAGCTCACACACACACACACACACACCCTTCACACACACCCCCTTCTCACACACACCCCTCTCACACACACCCCCCACACCCCCTTCACACACACACCCCTCTCACACACACACCCCCTATCACACACACACCCCCTCTCACACCTCCCATACACCCCTGGGGGTCCTCTGGTAGTCCCATCGGGCCCATGGCCCTGGGAGGGCCCATGGGGGCTTCTTGGTAGTACTATGGGCCCTCTGGTAGTCCCATGAAGCCTTTGGCCCCGGTAGGGACCGGAGGTGCCTCTGGTAATTCTATGGGTTCCGGGCCCTAGTAGGTCCATGGTGACATCTTGATAGTCCTATGGAGCCGCTGGCCGTGATAGGGCTCTTGAGGGCCGCCTGGTAGTCCCATGATGGCCCTGGTAGGGTCCTGGAGGCCCCCTGATAGTCCCATGGAGCCCCTGCGCCTTGTTAAGCCCCTGGTACCCCTAAGAAGTCCCATGGGATCCCTGGGCCCCTGGGATCCCTGGCCCTGGTAGGGACCATGTGGGCCCCTGGTAATTCCATGGGGTCCCCGGTCCTCTTAGAGTTTCTGGGGCCCCTGGTAGTCTCATGGGGCCCCTTGCAATGGTTTGAGGCCCCTGGCCATGGTATGAGGCCCCTAAGCCGGGTAGGTCCATGGGACCGACGACCCTGGTAGGGTCCCTGGGTGCGCCGTCGCCTATGGGAGTTTCCCTGGGGGGCAGTAGTTTTTGCACTATTTAGAACTCTGGGAGATATGACGTTGAACAAGTACACTCCCCATCGCATTTCCAGTATGATCTCATCGTGAAAAATTAAAAGGAGAATAAATATCCAACAGGAAATCATAAGTTGGGTTGTTGTGCTGACTGACTACTCTGTTTTCCTATTGGTGGATTTTCATTTTAGTCCACCAATCACAGGTAAGTAAGGAATTGCTGGACGTATGCAATATGTACGACACCACGACTAAGCAAGCTATAGGGCTCCAGGGAAGGGACACCTCTGGCAGGGCCCCTGGGGTGCCGTCGTCCATGGAAAGGCCCCTCGGGACGCCTTCACAGCCCCGTGCAGAGACCCTGGGGGCTCCACCGCCCCTGGCAGGACCCCTGGGGATGCCGCCACTTCTAAGAATTGCCCCTGGGGGCGTCGCCGCAGGTGGAAGGGCCCCACAGGGGCACCGCCACCTCTGTGAGGATACCTAGGGGCGTCTCCGCATCTGAGATGGACCCTGAGGGCTTCGCCGCTCCTGGTAGGGTCTCCAGGAGCGCCACAGTCTCTGGGAAGACCCCTGGGGGCACCACCACCTTTGGAAGGGCTCCTGGAAGCAACGTCCCCCCCCCTCCTTGGAAGGTTGCTGGGGGTGCCGCCGACCCTGGGAGAGCCCTTGAGGGCGCCAACACATTTGAAAAGGCACTAAGGGCGCCACAGCCCCTTGCAGGGCCCTTGCTGGCTCCATCGTTCCTGGCAGGGCCCCTGAGGTCACCAATGCCTTTGGGAGGGCCCCGTAGGGGTGCCGTCGCCACAGACAGGCCCCCCGCCCGCCCCCTCCACCCCCTGGATGGGCCCCGGGTGCAGCCGCCGCTGGTGGCAGTAGTTTTTCACTATTTAGAACTCTGGGAGATGTGACGTTAAATAAGTACACTCCCCATTGCATTTCCAGTATGATCTCATCGTGAAAAATTAAAAGGAGAATAAATATCCAACAGGAAATCATAAGTTGGGGTGTTGTGCTGACTGGCGGTTCTGTTCTCCTATTGGTGGATTTACATTTTAGTCCACCAATCACAGGTAAATAAGGGATTGCTGGACGTATGAACTATGTACGACACCACGACTAAGCAAGCTATAGGGCTCCAGGGAAGGGGCGCCTCTGGCAGGGCCCCTGGGGGTGCCGTCGCCCATGGAAAGGCCCCTCAGGACGCCACAGCCCCTTGCATGGCCCCTGGAGGCTCCACTGTCCCTGGCAGGAACCCTGGGGTTGCCGCCACCCCTAGGAATTGCCCCTGGGGGCGCTGCCGCAATTGGGAGGGCCCCATAGGGGCATCGCCACCTTTGTAAGGACACCAAGGGGCGCCTCCGCATCTGAGATGGACCCTGGGGGCTCCGCCGCTCCTGGTAGGGTCTCCGGGAGCACCACCGTCCCTGGGAAGGCCCCTGAGGGCACCACCATCTTTGGAAGGGCTCCTGGGAGCAACGCCCCCCCCCCCTTGGAAGGGTCGCTGGGGGTGCCACCGACCCTGGGAGAGCCCTTGAGGGCACCAACACATTTGAAAAGGCACTAAGGGCGCCACAGCCCCTTGCAGGGCCCCTGGGGGCTCCACCATTCCTGGCAGGGCCCGTCGGGGCTCCACCGTTCCTGGCAGGGCCCCTGGGGGCTCCACCGTTCCTGGCAGGGCTCCTGAGGTCGCCGATGCCTCTGGGAGGGCCCCGTGGGGTTGCCACCGCCGCTGACAGGTCCCCCGCCTCCCTTAAATGGGCCCCGGGGGCAGCCGCCACTGAGAGGGCACCTGGAAGTGCTCCCGCCCCAAAGGAGGGCCACTGGTGGCAGTACTTCTTGCACTATTTAGAACTCTGGGAGATATGACGTTAAATAAGTACACTCCCCATCGCATTTCCAGTATGATCTTTCGTGAAAAATTAAAGGGAGAATCAATATCCAACAGGAAATCATAAGTTGGGGTGTTGTGCTGACTGACTGCTCTGTTCTCCTATTGGTGGATTTCCATTTTAGTCCACCAATTGCGGGTAAGTATGGGATTGCTGGATGTATGCAATATATACGACACTACGACTAAGCAAGCTATAGGGCTCCAGGAAGGGGGCGCCCCTGGCAGGGCCCCTGGGGGTGCCATCGTCCCTGGAAATGCCCCTCGGAACGCCACAGCCCCTTGCAGGGCCCCTGGGGGCTCCACCGCCCATGGCAGGACCCCTATGGTTGCCGCCACCCCTAAGAATTACCCCTGGGGGCGCCGCCGCCCTTGGGAGTGCCCCATATCGACACCGCCACCTCTGTGGGGATACCTAGGGGCGCCTCCGCATCAGAGATGGTCCTTGGGGGCTCCGCCGCTCCTGGTAGGGTCTCCGGGAGCGCCACCGTCTCTGGGAAGGCCCCTGGGGGCACCACCACCTTTGGAAGGGCTCCTGGGAGCAACGACCCCCTGGAAGGGTCCCTGGGAGAGCCCTTGAGGGCGCCACCACCTTTGAAAAGGCACTAAGGGCGCCACCATCTTTGAAAAGGCACTAAGGGCTCCACAGCCCCTTGCATGGCCCCTGGGGGCTCAATGGTCCATGGCAGGGCCCCTGATGTCGCTGCTGCCTATGGGAGGGCCCCGTAGGGGTGCCGCCGCCGCTGAGAGGGCACCTGGGAGTGCTCCTGCACCAAAGGAGGGCCACTGGAGGCAGTAGTTTTTGCACTATTTACAACTCTGGGAGATATGACGTTAAATAAGTACACTCCCCATCGCATTTCCAGTATGATCTCACCCTGAAAAATTAAAAGGAGAATAAATATCCAACAGGAAATGATAAGTTGGGGTGTTGTGCTGACTGACTGCTCTGTTCTCCTATTGGTGGATTTACATTTTAGTCCACCAAGCTATACGGTTCCAGGGGGCGCCGTCGTCCCTGGGAAGGCCCCCGGGGGCACCACCGCCCCCGGGAGGGCCCATGGGGGTCGCCGTCGTCCCTGGGAGAGCTCCTGGGTTGGTCGCCGCCACTGTGATAACCCCTGGCGGCGCCGCCGCTCTTGGGAGGGCCCCTAGGTGCGCCACCGGCCCTTGGGAGGTCCCCTGGGGGCAACCTCCGCATTCGGGAGGGCCATTGGGGTGCCACTGCCCCTGAGTGCACCACCTGCCCTGGAGAGAACCCCGAGGGCGCTACCGCCGCTGGGAAAGCCTGAAGCGGCAACACCATCCCTGGGAAGGACCTCTGGACGCCGGTGCCCCTATTAAGGCCCCTGTCGGAGCTACCGCCATCTGAGAAGGCCCCTGGATGCGCCAACGTCCCTTGGAGTGTCCCTGAGGTCGCCACCGCCCCTGGGAGGCTCTCTGGAGGCGCCACCGCCCCTGGGAAAGCCCCCGAGGGCATCGCCGCACTTGGGAGGGCCCCTGGGGGTGTGATGTGGAGGGCGAGGGTGGAGTGTGGAGGGCAAGGGTGGGATGTGGAGGGCGAGGGATGGAGTGTGGAGGTCAAGGGTGGGATGTGGAGAGGGTGGAGGTGTGGAGGGCAGGGTGGGATGTGGAGGTGAGTGAAGTGGGTGGAGGTCAAGGGTGGGATGTGGAGGGTGAGGATGAAGTATGGAGGTCAAGGGATGGATGTGGAGGGTGAGGTGGGGTGTGGAGGTCGAGGATGGAGTATGGAGTGGGATGTGGAGGCGGGATGAAGTATGGAGGTCAAGGGTGGGATGTGGAGGGTGAGGATGGGAGGTCAAGGGATGGATGTGGAGGTGAGTGGGGTGTGGTCGAGGATGGAGTATGGAGGGCAAGGGTATGATGTGGAGGGCGAGGATGGAGTGTGGAGGTCAAGGGTGGGATGTGGAGGGTGAGGGTGGGGTGTGGAGGTGTGTGTGGCGGTGGTGTCAGTGTGTGTGGCGGTGGTGTCAGTGTGTGAGTGTGTGTGTGTTTGTGTGTGTGTGTAATAATAATAATAATAATTAACGGTTTATTGAAAGAGCTTGGCAGCCGGAAGGCTGAAAATATACAGTTACATAATTGGGGAATGGGTCTCTTGATTTGCAAATAATATGTAAGTAACATATGTGATACAATTATGATATATAATAACTAGGTGGGGAGAAGCTCAAACTACAGGGCATTTCAACATAGTGACAGTGCAAAAAGTAAGATTGACTGGGAGTGAATACACTGGTTGATTACAAGTTATTGATAATTTTTACAATGGTTGGGGCTGTGCTATTCTTATAGCAATCAGTTCATGCTCGTATGGGCTGGATGCGGTTGTGGTGTCGAACAGCAATGCTCGGACGAGGGATCTCGGGTGAGTGTGTGTGTGTGTGTGTGTGTGTGTGTGTGTGTGTGTGTGTGTGTGTGTGTGTGTGTGTGTGTGTGTGTGATGGTGGTGTCAGTGTGTGTGGCGGTGGTGTCAATGTGTGTGGCGGTGGTGTTAGTGTGTGTGACTGCTGCCTAGATCTCAGTGCATAAACGACTATATTATCTGTGCCGCTCATGTGCAGAGTTGTGACTAGAGACTCCGGGCAGTCATCTCTGCCTGTCCCCGTCGCCACTCGTCCGTCGCCATAGGACTTTTGGGGGTATAGGGGTTTCGATGATGATGCGAGGTATGATGAGCTGTATGGTGGCTTCACGTGAATTGATTTATGTGGTGAGGCAGGAGCGCAGGCTGCAACCACACATCTTGGGTCTCCCTTTTCCTGATTCAGTGGTGCAAGTGTTGCAATGACTGGGCAGAGGGAGAGTCGCAATGGACTGCCGATAGCCCAGTTTGTTGGGTTTTGCCTTAGTATCCTGTCCATCAGGCATCGCCTTCGCCTGCCGCCGGTGTAGTCGTTGGGTTAATCTGCAAGGTAGCGAGGCAATGGTTGGTAGTCGCCAGGACGTGTTCACATGCCAGTGGGCCTATGCGCCCCCACACACAACACCCCTCCATCACAGCCCCCCCGCCCACATACACATACACACACACAAGCACACACACACACACACACACACACACACACACACACACACACATACACATACACACACACACACACACACACCCACACACACGCACGCACCACACACACACACACACAAACAATCTACACCCGTTACACACAAACCCACAAACAATAACAAATGATCATCGTGTCAGATATCCTGTGTAAGAAGTAAAGAGGAGAGTGCTTGTCTGTAGTCAGGGGTGTTACTTGATACACCTTAACAGTTAAGTGTTATCAACTAAGCATCACTGCACTTCAACGAAACACGTCTTTGCTTTACTTTTCCTTTCTCCTTTACCAAAGAAGACTACCTTCTTCCAGTAGAGACAGAGCCCAGACTCTACAAAGGCCTGCAGGTAAGGGTCTAGTTTATGTTTCCAGGGGGTCTTTTTGGGGTATATCCAGGCAACATTGGTAGAGTAGATGACCTCCGGCAGGAAGTAGGTGGTGGTGGACATGTGGTAGAGAATCACCATATAGTTGAAGAACTCCGTCCCCTCCAGGAAGGCGTGAGTTCCATCCATGACCTGGAAAGAGAGAGGGAGAGATGCATGATAGTCACAATCGACTAGTTGATGTATGATGCTGCGGGAGGACTTCAGTGCTGTTAATTAAGACAAAAGGTCTGACACCGGACCACCATCACACAGCTGCTGACAAAATTGGGGAGATTAGTATATAAATTCTATTCGGGCATGAAGATCTCTTGTATAATTTCAGCTCTGTAAATATCACCCATAAAGTCTATCTATTTGCTTGTAACTTACCTGTGCGAAGCCCACGTCGTAGCCGTAGTCAGGTATAAGCTGCAGCTTCTGGCCGAGGACGTGAAGCGTCGGGTGTTTGGAGGCTCGCAGAGCCCCGGGCACGAAGTTACCGTAGTCAACCATCGTCGGCCTCCAGACCCAGCAGAGAAGAGACAGGTTAGTCATGAAGTCAGGCTGAGTTGTGGAGTTTGCACACACACACACACACACACACACACACACACACACCACACACACACACTCAGCGATGAACGTGGTCTGTTACTCACATCCAAGAAGGACTCACGATTCTCATACTCACGTTAAGGAGGACTCGGCCAGTTGCTTGAGGGAGGTGAGTCTGATGGGCTTCTCAGGGACAGTGATATAGGCGACGAGGTTCCCAGTGTATGAGATGGACAATATCATGGCCACAATCATCCACGCGCCTTGGATCACCCTGGAGGAGACACACAGACACACACACCTTGACGTCATGATGCAGAGTATATATAAAAAAATCCTGACTTGACCTTGTAGTGAACTTAAACTTAGAGTAATGGACACACACACACACACACACACACACACTCTCTCTCTCTCTCTCTCTCTCTCTCTCTCTCTCTCTCTCTCTCTCTCTCTCTCAGGCTAATATCTGTATCTGAATAATTTCTGCTCTGCTTTAAAAAGACTATTAATATTGACAAAAACCTGTGAATTTTATTTATTATTCTTATTGTTATGTTCTGTTCACAGGGTAAGGTGTAAATGCTTTGTACCTGACCAACGAGAGAACAAGACAACAGTACCTGATGGAGACGTGTGAGGGAGGATTAGGAACATCTTGACGAAGAAGAGTCCTCATTATTACCAACACCGCCTCGCTGCTGCTCCTCGCCACTCCCCTCACCTGCAACACCACCCATTACCATAAGTAATTTTAAACGTTTCTGTTGATGGTTAACTCTGACTATTTCTCTTATTTATCTTCAACACGTTCCTGGATGATCATTTGCCGGTTTTTATACGTTTGTTATCTTGACTCCGTCGATAATTATTCTTCGGTGTGATTCTGATACACCTTTACGTAACAATAAACACAGTGACCTAATGAAAGGAAAGTAGCAAAATTATGACTAAGGTCTACTTAAAAATGGTGATAACATGCTGGCCCACCAGGCACTCTCACCATCTAAGTCAATCAAGGCAAGAGTGTCAACTATACAGTGATCCTCACCGGCCACTGTCTTGGGCTGACCTTGTAGAAGAGGGAGAGTTGGGCTGATATCACCACCAGAAAGGCGAACACGGCCACCCACGTCTGCCACCTGTGAGAGACACATGTACACGTGACTTTTATGCTGACAGCTGAGAGAGAGAGAGAGAGAGAGAGAGAGAGAGAGAGTTGTGCTACCTGTGTCGTGTTTGTACAAGACAGTATACTTAAGGCGAAAAGAATCAAGTGATTATTATGTAACTGGTAAAGGAATCCCAATGTAATTAGATATTTTTTGTAATATTGTGTAAAGAGGAGAGGGGCTGGAGGTAGAAGAAGGCCCTATTGTAGCTGTCTTGGCCTGCTAGAGGGGCTGCCGCGGCGGTACTTACGTGAAAGGAAAGACGATGGACCACCAGCGGGGCGGCGGCGTGGGAATACGGAGTACGAAGCTGAAGGAGTCGGTCATGTAGATCACACTTAAGTCCACGGCGGTGTAGCGGTCCTTGTCAACAGCGATGACGTTCACACTCATGTCTCTGTAACACCACAGTGCCCTTGTCACTCACTACCCTCGTCACTCACTACCCTCGTCACTCACTACCCCTGTCACTCACTACCCCCGTTACTCACTACCCCTGTCACTCACTACCCCCGTTACAATACTCACTACCCTCGTCACTCACTACCCTCGTCACTCACTACCCCCGTCACTCACTACCCCCGTCACTCACTACCCCATCACTCATTACCCCTGTCACTCACTATCCCGTCACTTACAACCCCTGTCACTCACTACCCCGTCACTCACTACCCTCGTCACTCATACCCCATCCTCACTACCCCTGTCACTCTACTACTACCCGTGTCTCCCACTACCCCGTTACGCACCACCCTCGTCTCCCTGCCTGTCACTTCTGTCCCTGTCCTCACTACCCCCGTTACTCACTACCCTCGTCCTCACTACCCCGTCACTCTCCCTCCCTCTCCCATTACTCACTCACCCCGTTACCGTTACTCACGTTATCCATGTCACTCACTATCCCGTCCTCTTTACCCGTTACTCCACCACCCTCGTCACTCACTACCCCTGTCAATCACTACCCCGTCACTCACTATCCCGTCACTCACTACCCTTGTCACTCATACCCCGTTACTCACCTTCACTATCCTCGTCTCTCCCACCCGAGACGAGAGCATCATGATATAGATCTTATAAAACTTTGAGACAAATTTTCTTACAATATAATTTACGTCCTGTAAGACAAGTGAATAGAGAAGGGAATTAATCGGTATTTTTTGTCTGGCACGAAATTATACTGTACTTACTTTTCCTTCCTGGAGACCTGACCGACCATACCAATCCACGACCCGTTAACCAGCTCACCCCAAGACGCCTCTGCCTCGCTGTCAAACACGTAACTAAAGTTTAATTTTGCTGAGATCTCGTTGAGCATGTTGACGCACATCCCATAGGTTTTCTCCAGCGTTGGTCCGGGTATCAAGTAAGGAAAGTCATCAGGCCAACTGGCTAACTGGATTTTGTAACCATAGAAACTCTGGAAGCGATCAGGGAAGACCTCACTAAATGCTCGTGGTTTGGTGACACTGTAGATGCCGTGTGAAGTTATTTTATTCAGAGGACGGAAAGTTTCCAAAGTGAGGATGAGGTAGTGACCTGCGCCCATCCTGTTGTGAGGCTGCAACAGCGAGAGGTAAAGACTGTGACTGAACTTTTCCTGAGCCAGCAGGTGTGTAGCGTTGACAGATTCGTCGACGTTTATTAACAGAAGGTGATCCGGGGTCCAGACTAACTCTGGGAGACCTTCAACAAAAGATTCCACAACGCTCACAGAACTAAAAATAATAATATGAACGAAGTAGCCATCATTGTACTCGTCCAGCCACTCAACGATCGGCAGAACACCGCCAGAGATGTTGATTATCACGGCAGAAAGGCCGAGACTCGCCCTGAGGAAGTGATCAAGAACATTAACGCTCTGAGCTTCTGAGTCGTGAAGGATAACAGGAATTTTGTCGCTTGGGATGTTTAACGTTAGAGACAGAAGAATCTGTTTCGACAGGTTCTCTTGGCTCTCAGTGTTACCCGTCACACTTGTTGCCACACTCACAGACTGTTGTTCTTGAGGAAACTTCAAGTCTGCTCCAGCATGATGAGGTCTGTCTTCGTGTGCATATTGCTCATAAGTGGTGTTACCTTCCCGAGGAGACACGGACGTGGGGTAAACACTTCGTGTACGTCTGTGTTTTGTTACATTTGGAGAGTTGGCCACAGTTTCAAGGCGTGAGGTCGTCGACAAGGATTGTGTCAGATGAAGGGAGGAACAAGACTCTAGACAAGCTTTTGAGTTGTGTTCTTCAGGGTGATGTTGTTCCTCCAAGTGCTGGCCAGAACTCCCCTCCAAAACCACCACCACCACCACCAACACGCACCACCACATATTTTTCTTGGTAAGTTCACCCAGACTCTGTGAGAAATAGCACAATTGTATTAATTCCCTCGAAGGAATTTAATTTATTTGATAAATATTTCCACTTAAAAAAACCCCGTAAAACGTAGTTAAATAAAACACAAAAAGGGCATTGGTTTGCTAATCTCTCACTGTCGTATTATGGTATATACTACAGGTATCATCAAGGCGGACAAGTGCCAGCGAGAGAAGCACTCACCGAAGAGCGAGGCAGGAGGGGTGGGGACCCGTCAGTTACACCGTATAGTGAGTGTGTGCGGCACATACACTCGCTGTACCGCTGACACGGACAATAGAAGCTTTGTGACCTTTGCAAGTGTGGTATTTAGTTCACCTTTTATATTTAATTTGACTGATATGGATCATGGTTGATGAACAGACAGAAGGTTATGTTCCAGATAGACAAGTAGACAGATAGACAGACAGTATGTACTCAATTTTCGATGAGTGGAAAAAAATATCAGGAAGAGGATTCTTGTGACGTCACGGCTGCTGGAGACAACAACACCCTCCAGGCAGATCCTTGACCACTGTAACGAAAACTTACTATAAACGTCTACAAGTTAGGAAATTTTGTGAGTATGGAACGGTGCTTACATTCAGCTGTCTACTACTCAGCATTATCACGTGGGCGCACCGTTTCTCGCCGGGTTCACGAGTTCCTGATCATCCTTGTGTAAGATTCAGTGTTGGTGGTGAGCGAGGCGGTGGTGGCTGGCTTGGCCGTGGGTGGAACAGGTGGTGGGTGATACACCACACAGCTCAGATCTATACGAGATTCATATCACACAACGTGACCCCGTGAACGTCACCCAAGGACCTGGTCTACGTGCTTTGTGGCGTGAGAGGAACCATGTAATATAAGGAGAGGCGAGGTAGTATCAACCCATCCTGAAACATTCCCCAACCAATGAGTGTAGCCGACTACCCATTGATAAAGTTCCGGTACAGTAGAGTAGTTTAAGTGGTTCCTCTAAACAGGGTGCCTGTAAGTCTTAAATCAATTCCCAGTTACAGGGGACGGCTCAGGAGCTTCAAGTCTCCAGAAACTGTTGTGTATCATTAATTCACTTGTTGTATAGCAGGTAAGCTGTTCTCATTTCCAAGCCTTTTTCCTTTTAACATACTGAGAGGCCCCCCTCACATCATGGCCATACACTAACTCATATGAATGAGTATTTGGGAACACCTAACGAGTATTTCATGAAGTCTACCCAACTTAAAGCTAGCCATAGCAGATAACACTGTTGTCCAGCTTTTGGGGTAAGCTTGGGCGAGACACTGGGTTGTGATACATGATATTTTGTTTTTATTATAGTAAAGCGAGACGTGTGAGCCGGAGTGATTCTCTTAGAGGAAACTTGTTTTAGCACTGAGGTAAAGATAATTAGCTTACAGGTGCTGTACATGTTGCGAGTTGGGAGGGGAGGTTAGAGAGGTAGACAGAGGTGATGGATACATAAGGGTGAAGGAGAGGTTAGTACCCCCACAAACAAGGGTGAAGAAGAGGTCAGCACCCCACAAACAATGGTGAACTAGAGGTCAGTACCCCACAAACAAGAGTGGAGGAGAGGTCAGCACTCGTGGTCAGGCTCATGGGGAGAGTGTAATGGTTGACCTCAGTTCATTGATTTTCTCACTAACGTGTCATGTAAACACCTGCACCTTGCTTTTGCGCCCTAGTGGCTTACCTCTGAGAGAGAGAGAGAGAGTATCATTAATAGCCCCAACCATCGAAGTATCACTGTCTCGCTCTCACTGTCTCACTCTCGGACACATTTTGTATTATCTATTCTCCCTGTTAATTACTCTCCACTGTCTGTTACTTATTTTTTTCTTTAATCTGTTTTATCTCACTTTACTTACACACGAGTAACCAAAATGAAATAAAAATCATCCCTCTCAAATAAACGAATCACCATCATTACCATTACCCGAATACTATTCATACAGTATTATGATAAATGTGTAATATACATCTCAAAGATAAATGAAAGTTTCCTTCTCCAAATTACTGTATTAATCAAGCTCCGAGTAAAAAATGGATTATCCAGATATATTTAACGGAAAATCCAATCAGTTTGGTTAATTTAGTGTATAAATATGAACTTCCGTGGTTGACTCTCATGCATGTTAGGAAGATAGGTAAGTCAAGATGCAGTATAATAATGCCTGTTCACTTCATCACTTGGAGCCACTCTTAGTTTTAACTCTTTGGACAACACCAACGAATTTTATACACGATTCCACTGACTGGGCTGTACATTAGGTGGCAGGAACTACCTCAGCTTCACACAACTCAACATCACTTTCACTGTTGTACTTGACTTACACTTAATACTCACGGTAGATGCAGGGGGGGGGTCTCTCTTCTGTTCTGGTGTACTTACCCCTGCATGTCCATCACTCTTGGCCTCTTTAATACTACGGTAACACCTTTAAACTCATTCAAGTCCAGCATTTAAACTCATTCCTGAAACTGTTTGTTGACGTCCGTTTTCTCTGTTGCAGTAAAAGAAAACGGAATTAAATTGGAGGACTTCTTTACTTTTTATTATGGATTTATGATATAGCAATTATTTTGCTTTAGTGTATTTTATTTTAGGTAAAGATTCGTTTATTGTCGACAACGGAAACTGCTAACAAAAGAGGTTTTCGTAATGTATTTTGTGTTGTTTCAAGTGAATCTACTGTAGCTCCTCCATTAGTTAATTTGTGTTTTTGTAGTATTAGGAGGTTACAGCCGGTTAAAAAGAGGTTTCACTGTACTGAACCCTGAACACCTTACTGAAGGAACAAAGTTGTGTTTTAGTTTTGATAAAGAACAAGACAAATTTAAGCAACAGAGCTCCAGAATTCACTGCAGGATGAGGATGGACTAAACAACTTACAGGAAACATCACCACCAGCAGTGAACCAGACCCATACAGTGATAATCAGGGTAGCTAACGTAACACAAAACCTTCGGGATGAGGTGCGTGAATAAGCAGAGATAAAAAAACGCAGGGATAAACTCCTTATACAGAATTCAATAAGGAAGGAAGGAGAGACAGACAGTAAGACTCACCATACCTCAACACGAGCACAGGAGGGATATCCTAAAGGAGGCACAGCGGGTGACTGGGTATAGTAATGTGTGCATAACCCCGACCTGACAAAGACCGCAGCAGTAATTGGAGACCTGGATGTTAATCGATTTGCGGCTCGTTCCGGGGTAATGGTTAGCCAGTGCAGTTGGCGAGTTGTCTGGTCTTCTCGGGCTATTCCTTGACACTGGGTCATGCAACTCGTTAACTTAGGGTGTGGTTGTTGTGTTGGGGAGAGCTTCTACACTTTAAACAAATTCACGCCTAGCCTAGATCGGCCACCTTCGTTACACGAGAGGCAACCATTTATTAGTGGTGATAGTAGTAGTGGTGGTAGTGGTAGCTGTGTGGTTGTGATTATAATGTTGTTAGTAGTAGTAAGTAGCTGGGGCCGAGATGTTTAGCAGTGGTGATGGTAGTACTAGCTGTAGTAGTTGTAGTAGTAGTAGTTGAGGCGATAATAGTAGCAGTTGTGGTGGTGGTAACTATGAAGGTAGCACTGTGATAGCAACCCGTAGCAACAGTGATAGTGGTAGTAGTAATAGTGGTATTGGTAGCAGAGTTAGTAGTGGTAGTTGTGGTACTGGTGATGTTGGCAGTGATGATGGTAGTGTTGTTATTGGTGGTGGTAGTGGTAGTAAATTAATTGGTAATGGTGGTGGTAGTGAAGTGATAGGTAATTGGTGGTAATTGTTGGTAGTGTTGTGGTGGTAGTAGAGTGGTGGTAGTGGTGGTAGTGGTAGTAGAGTGGTGGTAGTGGTGGTGGTAGTGTTGTTATTGGTGGTGGTAGTGGTAGTAGGTGGTGTGGTAATTAATTGGTGGTGGTGTTGTTATTGGTGTTGGTGGTAGTGGTGGTGGTGAATTTGTTATTGAATTGGTGGTAATTGGTGGTAAATTAATTGGTAATTGAATTAATTGGTAGTGTTGTTATTAATTGGTGGTGATGGTAGTAGGTCGGTGTGGTAATTAGTGATGGTGGTGTTGTTATTGGTGGTGGTGAGTGGTGGTAGAGTGGTGGTAGTGGTGGTGGTAGTGTTGTTAATTGGTCAAGTAGATGTTGTTATTAATTGGTGGTAGTGGTGGTGGTAGTGTTGTTATTGGTGGTGGTAGTGTTGTTATTGGTGGTGGTAGTGGTAGTAGAGTGGTGGTAGTGGTGGTGGTAGTGTTCTTATTGGTGGTGGTAGTGGTATTAGAGTGGTGGTAGTGGTGGTGGTAGTGGTAGTAATGGTGAGTGATTTTTTTTTATTTTGCCGCTTACAGCGGCTACTTTATTGTGCACCCCACACTCATCCTGTGAGCGGTAGCGCAAAAGGATTACGGAGTAGAGTTTACAACGGGTCATAATAATTAACCCCCGTTGTCAGGATATTATGGCACTGAATGTTACACAGTATTTCAATTACATTATTTGTTACCACACCACCACCACCATCACCCACCATAAGTTATAGAACTAATGGTGGGTGATGGTGGTGGTGAAATAATTAGTGGTGATGATGTTTGTAGTGCTAGTGATGGTAGAGGGTAGTGGTAATGGTGGTAGTGATGATGGTGGTAGTGGTGGTGGTGGTGGTGGTGTTGGAAGTGGTGGTGGTAGTGGTGGTGGCAGTGATGACAGTGTGGTGGTGGTAGTGGTAGTGGTGGTGGTAGTGTTGGTAGAGTGGTGGTAGTGGTGGTGGTAGAGTGGTGGTAGAGTGGTGGTAGAGTGGTGGTAGTGATGGCAGTATATCCTCTATGCTCTGTTGACTCGCCTGACACCTGCCGTGGTCGGCTTTGTCTCGTGCCACCTGTCCTTGTCCTCTCTCTCTCTCTCTCTCTCTCTCTCTCTCTCTCTCTCTCTCTCTCTTTCTATCACTTTTTCTTAAAATTCAAGAAATTTTCGCTTACAATCTAATGAAGTTCAAGTATTAGGTAAACCCGAGTGAGTGAGTGGTGTGTGTGTGTGTGTGTGAGGGGGCGGCGGGATGTTGGGTGTGGAGGGCTGTTCCTGGCGGGGACGCTGAAGGCTACTGACCCTGGCCTGGCCGCCCGCCCCTCCGTCTGGCGCCTTTCCGACCCACCTACCACCTGCCCAGCGCACCACCTCTCCTCCGCACGCTTCAAGCACACCTGCCCTTCCCCTTTCCTTCTCCTCCCTCTCCATCCCGTGCCCGTCTCCTCCCCCCTCCTGAGGTAACATGGGACGGGCGATCCTCTCTACCTAGTCGTACAGGAGGTCGATATGAATACTGATTAACTCACTAAAAGGTCTGGTGTGTTGGTGAGGGTCAGATTTGATTAGTTATTTTACAGCTGAGTATATTGACTTCCTCTCCTGAACACCAGCTGAGTATACTGACTTCCTCTCCTGAACACCAGCTGAGTATACTGACTTCCTCTCCCGAACACCAGCTGAGTATACTGACTTCCTCTCCCGAACACCAGCTGAGTATACTGACTTCCTCTCCTGAACACCAGCTGAGTATACTGACTTCCTCTCCCGAACACCAGCTGAGTATACTGACTTCCTCTCCTGAACACCAGCTGAGTATACTGACTTCCTCTCCTGAACACCAGCTGAGTATACTGACTTCCTCTCCTGAATACCAGCTGAGTATACTGACTTCCTCTCCTGAACACCAGCTGAGTATATTCAAGAGACTGTCACATCGTCGGTGCGGATCAGACACGCGTCGAGAGTCCTTTATAACCCTGGACACCTGCCCCTGGACACCTGCCCCTGGACACCTGCCCCTGGACACCTGCCCCTGGAAACCTGCCCCTGGACACCTGCCCCTATCAATTATCAAAATCTTAAGTTACCTCAACACCTGATGATGCTAATGCGTTTTTTATCCTTCATCAAGTTTTTCTCTACATTTTATTATTTCTTCGCCTCACCCTGTTCGCTGTTATCCTTGTCTTCATGTCTTACGTTTCCTTCCATTCCTCCTTTACTCTAACCTATTTGTGTAATTTTTGTTTTTACTTTATCTTCAATTTCTTCTATTTCTTTCGACATTTTCTTTTTCATGTCCTTCCCTTCACCCCAACGTGTCTTATTTACAATTATCAAAGGTTTAATTACAGTCATTACTAAGGATAAATAATTAGGCCAAATCATTATCAATAAAAACACAAACGAAGGATTTTGTTAAGATAATTTTCCAGAGAGAGAGATTCAATCATATATAAATAATAAAAAAAATATCAAAACAATATTTTCTGAACCGGTTTGTCGTCATCAGGCAATTAGTGACGCTACGTGGTTTCTCTTCGCTGATTGGCTCCTGAACCATAAATCTCCACCAACCAGATGTTACAGCTCATGGTGACGTCACTAATCAGCTGGTGAGGTGTTCTGAGATGATGGATTTTCCTACTGCAAGAATACTGTTGACTTCCTGCAATATATAAGAAATTCATGCAGGCGTTTCAAAGACTAAGGTCAGGTTAGGTTAGGTTAGGAGATCTTTGCTTCCACATGACAAACTTTTAAGACAATAACGAAAACAACAATACCATTAACACCACCACCAATACTACTACTACTACTACTACTACTACTACTACTAATAATAATAATAATAATAATAATAATAATACCTTGTAATAACAGCAGTACTTACCTGGACAGTGATGGTGGTGAGGCAGGACAGTGTCTGGGCAGCGACAGAGGGCGTGAGGGGTCAGAGGCCGTTCTTACCTGAGCAGTGAGGCGTTGAAGACACCTCTGGCGGTATACTGAAGGAGGCGACTACGGGAGGAAGATGACTGCACCTGGAGGAAACACACCTCTCTCTCTCTCTCTCTTTTCTCCATCTTTTCTCTTTTACTCTTACACTGGTAATCCTCCTATGGTCATAAATACAACATCTAATATATATACAACAACATACCTCAGAGACTCAACAACTCTCCCCCCCCCCTCCCCCCTCCCCCCCTCCCCATGGTTCATGTTGCAATGACCGATTTGCAACTTGACCGTAGACTAGAGGCAACAACAACAATGCAACAAGGGGTTAAAATGACTCGTTCTGTTTTTATTGATGAAAGCAAAGAAGAATGAGTGAAAGTAGAGAAAAGGAAAGAGATGAATATACAGCAGGATTAGGAGGAATGAATAAATGAATGGTAATAATAACAGGAAGAATGAGGGGGGTAAGACAACACCATTAATAATCTTAAAATCAGATAAAATAATAATAATAACAATAATAATAATAATAATAATAATAATAATAATAATAATAATAATAATAACAATATAATAATAATAATAATAATAATAATAATAATAATAATAATAATAATAATAATATAATAATAATAATAATAATAATAATAATAATAATAATAATAATAATAATAATAATAATAATAACGGTATTGACACTACTACTGCTACAACAACAACAACTACAACAATCACAACTACTATAACAACAACAACAACAACAACAATAACATATACTACATGTAATATTAGAATTACTCTCAACAAACAACCACCGTTAACAGAAGCTATAAGGCAACAGTAGACGTGATATCAACAGGTGTAACAGGAGAAGATGCAACACTATAACAAGGGGGAGCACATTGAAGCAGTATGGGTCAGATGCAACAGGGGGAGGGAAGACTGACACCTGGCAGCTAACAAACCCAACCCAACCCAAGCCAAGCCAAGCCAAGCCAAGCCAGCAGCTGCGGCCCCTTCTCCACTAGACCGAGCAGGTGTTGATGGTGCACGGTAGTCCCCCCCCCTCACCACCACCAGTCACCATCACCACCATCACCATCACCCATCACTATCATTTGCAACCTACGAGAACCACCATTACTATTAATTAATATATATATCTATAGGTTACAAGAATAAATCTCTAATCTACTACCATTATTAACATCTACAGTAACACCACCATAACAACCATTTCAACCACCCCCACCATCATAACTACTCCTCTACCACCACCACCACCACCACCATAACCACTCCTCTACCACCACCACCACCGCCACCACCATAACCACAACCTCTACTACCACCACCACCATAACTACTTCCCTACCACCACCACCACCACCATAACTACTCCTCTACCACCACCACCACCATAACCACTCCTCTACCCCACCACCACCATAACCACTTCTCTACCACCACCACCATAACTACTTCCCTACCACCACCACCCCCCAAAAGGGTGGAGCGAGGGAGGTAACGTCAGTCTCAAGACATAACTGTTACCAGCATCAACCACCACTATCATCAACCACGAGCGAGACAACAACAAGTCGCAGGAAACACCACTACTACCACCACCACTACTACCACCACCACCAATACTACCACCACCTCACACCACTACCACCACTACCATCACCACTACCACTACCACTACTACCACTACTACTACCACCACCACCATCACTACCACAGCCACCACACACATCCTCGCCCACGTGATCGCTTGGGTTAACAGATTGTATTTTTCGCCCAGTGAAAACCTATAGCAGCGGGCGAGGGTAGGTGGGGGGTGGTGGGTGTAGGTGGGGGGAGTGGGTGTAGGTGGGGGGAGGTAGTGGGTGTAGGTGGGGGAGTGAGTGGAGAGGTAGAGAATGGGTGTGGAGAGTGGGGAGGTAGTGGTGTGGAGGTAGGAGGGAGGTGTGGGTGTGGGAGAGGTGGTGGGTGTGGGTGGGGAGGTGAGTGGGTGTGGGTGGGGAGAGTGGTGTGGGTGGGGAGGGGTGAATGGTGGAGTGGGGGGGGAGTGAGTGGGTGTAGGTGGGGAGGTAGTGGGTGTGGTGGAGGTGGTGGGTGTGGGGTGGTGGGTGTTGGGAGGTGGTGGGTGTGGGTGGGGGTGAGTGGTGTGGGTGGGGTGGTGGGTGTGGGTGGGGTGGTGGGTGTGGGGAGAGAAGGGAGGTGGGGAGGGGGAGGAGGAGGAGGAGGAGGAGGGAGGGAGGAGGGAGGAGGGAGGGAGGTGGTGGGATGTGTGGGGAAGGTTAGATGTGGGAGGAGGAGGAGGAGGAGGAGGAGGAGGAGGAGTGGGATGCAGGGATGTGGGGAGGAGGAGAGAGGAGGGAGGAGGAGGAGGAGGGAGGTGTGTGGAGGATGTGGGAGGAGGACGGGTGGTGGGATGCAGGATGTGGAGGAGGAGGAGGAGGAGGAGGAGGAGGAGGAGGAGGAGGAGGGAGGGAGGAGGAGGAGGAGGAGGAGGAGGAGTGGTGAGATATGAGGGAGGGAGGAGGACGGTGGTGGGATGTGGGATGAGGAGGGAGGCTGTGGAGGAGGAGGGAGGGATGTGGGGAGGAGGAGGAGGTGGGCTGTGGGGAGGAGGAGGAGGCTGTGGGGAGGAGGGAGGAGGAGGTGGTAGGATGTGGGGAGGAGGAGGGTGGTGGGATGTAGGGAAGGAGGTAAGATGTAGGAGGAGGAGGAAAGGAGGAGGAAGAAGGAGATAGGATGTCGAATTACAGATGACCCGAGTGAGTCAAGAACAGCGAGACTCGACAGCAGGTGAGACGTGTGTGTGTTGTTGTGTGTGTGGTAAACGAGTGTACGTACGCAGGTGGTAACAGCAGGAGGATGCAGATGGGGACAGGTGGCACACGGGAAGGAAGGTAAGAGCAGGTGGGGTGGGCGGGGTAGGTGTGAGAGATAGGAGAGAGACAGTCGACAACAATGGATTCAGAGGAAGCAGGTGTTTTGCCAGGCGACTGTGTAATGGTTGATATCTCTCTCTCTCTCTCTCTCTCTCTCTCTCTCTCTCTCTCTCTCTCCCCCTCTCTCTCTCTCTCTCTCTCTCTCTCTCTCTCTCTCTCTCTCTCTCTCTCTCTCTCTCTCTCTCTCTCTCTCTCTCTCTCTCTCTCTCTCTGTCTCTCTCCATTGAACAGGTAAGAATCTGATATTATGACAGCCAGAATTGAAAGGTTAGCTGTCAAGGCAAAGAAAAAAAAATCAAAATCTGGTCTTGGTGGAAAATCTGGAATTTCATGGTTTAAACCTGACTATCTGTTTCACTAATCACTGAAATAATCTGACCATCTGTTTAACTCCTGTCTGTGATATAATCTGAGCATCTGTTTAATCCACGACTGTCTGTGATATAATCTGACCATCTGTTTTGTGAATCATGTTACCTCTCCAGTATTCTGACCTGCTTCCCTCATGCTTATTCTGACTACCCGTTCAAAAATCATGACTATCTCAGACATTCTGGCTTGTTTTAGTTATGACTATCTCCACTATGCTGACTATCTATTTAAAATGATTAACTATCGATTTCAATTACCCTAACTTATCCTAACCTAACTTAACCTAACCTGACCTAACCTGACCTATTTATACGTGACACTATTGTATATAAATTAGTTAAAATCATTATTCCTTCCTTCCTTCACTTATTCTCTCACACTTCTTCCTCTCTCTTCCTTCCTCCTTCCTTCCTTCTTCTTTTCCTCCCTCCTCCCCCTACGGTAACCACTACTACCATCATCACAACAGAAAATAGTAGCACTATCACCATTACTAAAACATTATCGACCATATCACCATCACTACCACTATCACCATCACTACCTATCACCATCACTACCACTATCACTATCACTACCACTATCACTATCACCATACCACTATCACCATCACTACCACTATCACCATCACTACCACTATCACCATCACTACCACTATCCTATCACCATCACCACTATCACCATCACTACCACTATCACCATCACTACCACTATCACCATCACTACCACTATCACCATCACTACCACCTCCTATACTACCACTATCACCATCACTACCACTATCACCATCACTACCACTATCACCATCACTACCACTATCACCATCACTACCACTATCACCATCACTACCACTATCACCCTTTTAACACCTCCACTTACCACAACCATTACATCCAACACCACTACCACCAAAACTACCACAATCACCACTACCACTATATTACCACAATCACCAATACACATTTTCACCACCACCACTACTACTACCACTATCACTACCACCAATGACAAATAAAATAATTATAGTCTCGGTAAAAATTGGACGCTATCTTGTTTTTTTTTTTTTGGGGGGTTAGTGGAGTTAGAATAAGTTAGGATTGGGTTAGGTTAAGGTTAGGTTAAGGTTAGGTTAGGGTAGGTTGAGTTAAGGTAGGTTAGGTTAGGTTGGAGTTAGGTTGAGTTAGGTTGAGGTTGGACTTCCAGAATCTGTGGCTGGTGGAGGGGAGGTGTCGGCTCTGTGGGAGGAGGAGGTTGTTTGGTACACGCTCTGGTGATCTCAGCTGCAACCACACTTACCTGAACTGATTGTGTGTGTGTGTGTGTGTGTGTGTGTGTATCCTCTCGTCCGTCTGTCTGTCTGTCCTCAATCGTGTTATAATCTTAATAATTACTTACATACAACGCGAAAAAGGTTTGAGAGAGAGAGAGAGAGAGAGAGAGAGAGAGAGGCCCTTGAGCTAGATTGAACGGACAGCTTTTATGAAACAGCTAAAATTTTCAGCCTGATTGGTGGAACTGGTTCTGACCTGGTGGGTGTGGTCTGCTGATGACGTCACAAAGAATGGAGATAGAGAGAGAGAGAGAGAGAGAGAGAGAGAGACATCATCATTTTCACGCCACTCACCACCACCATCACCAACACACACTCAGACCTCACACCTCTTTACCTGGCCACCCTCCGCTATGCTTAAATACCTGTCAAACCTAACCTAACCTGACCTAACCTAACGTGACCTGAGTGTATGTGTGGCGGAGTGTGTGTGTGGCTGAGGGTGTGTGGGGATGTGAGGGTGTGTGGGGATGTGAGGGTGTGTGGGGATGGAGTGTGTGTGGCTGAGTGTGTGTGAGTGTGGCTGAATGTAAGTGTGGCTGAGTGTGTGTGTGATTGAGAGTATGTGTGTGGCTGAGTACGTGTGGCGGAGGTGTTGGTGGAGTGTGTGTGGCTGAGTACGTGTGGGGAGAGTGCTGGTGTGGTGTGTGTGGTTGTGTGTGTGTGGCTGAGTACGTGTGGCGGAGAGTGCTGTGGTGTGAGTGTGTGTGGCTGAGTACGTGTGGCGGAGAGTGCGTGTTGGTGTGAGTGTGTGTTGGTGTGAGTGTGTGTGGCTGAGTGTGTGGGGTTGAGGCCCCTAAAGCCAAGGTCGTTTGTTGGACAGATAGTGTTTAAAGACAAGGTCGTCTGCCTCGCTGACAGTTTCTTATAGTCGACAAGTGTCTCTGTGTGTGTGTGTGTGTGTGTGTGTGTGTGTGTGTGTGTGTGTGTGTGTGTGTGTGTGTGTGTGTGTGTGTCAATACCTCAACATTAACCACCAGAAAATAATCACTTAACATAAATCACTTCACTCCTGAACACAACAACAACAACACAAACAAAACAACAACAACAACAACACAACAACAACAACAAATCAACAACAAAGGCAACAACAACAACAACAACAGCAACAACAACAACAACAACAAGGCAACAACAACAACAACAACAACACCAGCAACAACAACAACAACAACAACAAGGCAACAACAAAAACAACAACAACAAAACAACAAAAACCAAAAACAAAAACAACAACAACAACAACAACAACAAATAAATAGGCAACAACAACAACAACAACAACAACAACAACAACAAGGCAACAACAAAATACAACAGCAACAACAGGCAACAAACAACAACAACAACAACAACAACAACAAACAACAACAACAACAGCAACAACAAAAACAAAACAACAACAACAACAACAACAAAACAACAAACAACAACAACAACAACAAAAATAACAAAAGAACATCATTAATCCTGTACATTAGGCCGTGATTAACATCGATTAATGATCAATCACCAAACAGTTATTACTTCAGTGACTCACATTAACCAATAACCTTAATTACCAATGGGATTAAAACCACTGACCTCTGACCATTTAATTACCCCGTACCTTTATTAGCCCGTCCAATAACTCAATTACCTATATTAATAAACATTCAGTAAAGTTTATTTATATATATATATATATATATATATATATATATATATATATATATATATATATATATATATTAAACTGTGTTTATATATTCGTCATGTAAAGTTAGGTTAAGTTCATTCGATTAAAAAATCCTCTGACGATCTAGAATTTATATATATATATATATATATATATATATATATATATATATATATATATATATATATATATATATATATATATATATATACAAACATATACATGTAAATTATTGTAAACCATGCAAATACAGAGAGAGAGAAATTAATTGGTTTTCGATATATTTCACTTCATCAGTTTACTCCACTTCACCTCAATAAATATTTCACACATTAAAAAAAAAATCTACAAGTGGGAAAAAATCGTCTAAAAGGAATAAACTCAGAGTGAGAGGGAAATATGTGCCAGCAAAAGGAACAGAACGAGATTTATTTGGTAGGTTTAATATTGTAGAGGGGAGAGGAGAGTTATTTCTGGCGGAGGATGAACTGATGGTGGTAGTGGTGGTAGTAGTGGTGGTGGTGGTAGTGGTGGTGGTGATGATGGTATGTATGTATGTATGTGTAACTGTACTCTTGTTTCAGATTAAATCCTACAAAATCTTATCTTTTCTTATCATTTACAATACGCCTCACGTAACTATAGATAAAAGATAACATATTAAGACTAAACATACATTATGGTGTTAGGGAACCTCACCACAAGCACTGTATTGCTCCTAGGTTTCAACACTAAACACCGGGTAATGTTTATATCTCAGATGCCAGTGAAGTATTATTCGTATATGTATGATGAGGGTATACAACGTGTACTGTATACCTAAAATACATAATGATATTCCTGATTAAATTCTGAGGATCTGACTGGAAACAAAGGACCTAGTCGATTAAGCGGACTGAAGACTTGCATCAGCTCAGCCGGGGTGAGGGTGTGTTGCGGGGTAGAAGGTTATAAGCGCGGGCCCATGATGCAATTACTACTACCGGCCGCCAGAGGGTGTTGGTACCAGCTCCTTTACGTCGATTTACTCTGGTTTACACTACATAATGGGCAGAAACTAGACAGGGGTTTGATGGAAGGGAATAATAAAAAAAGGGAAAGTCAGGGTGTGTGTGTGTGTGTGTGTATCCATTTGCAACGGCTACTAGGCCCTGCTTACCTACCAACCGCTTACGACTCTCTTCCGGTTGGTACCTGTCCTACTTCCTGTATGTCTGTTTGTTTGTTTGTTTGGGTGGGGTGGGTGGGAGGAGGAGGAAGGGAAGGAGGAAGGAGGAGGAGGAGGAGGAGGAGGAGGAAGAGGTAAGGGGTGGGAGATCTCTGAGATTGTTTGTTTAATACAGTTTGCACTTGAAGTATTTCCTGTTTGTATGTGTTTGTTTGTTTGTCTTGGGGAGAGTTAGAGGGTGGGGAGTAGGGGTGGGGGAGGTGGGGGTCAGGAGGAGACCGGGGGGGTGAAGGTAATCTACAATGTTAATAAGAGGTAAAAAACGTACTACTGTTGGGAGGAAGAGAGAGGGAGGGGTGGGAGGAGAGAGGTGAGAGGATAGGGAAGGAGAGGGAAGAATGAGGAGGAGGAAGACGAAGAGAGATGATGAGGAAGGTTGGAGAAGACAGGGAGGAAGAGGAGGAGAGAGAGAGATGGGAGGTAAGGGAGGAGGAAGAGGAGGAGGTAACAGAGGTTTATATATTAATAATAAACAGAAAAAATACTATAAACTAGCAATAACAACAACAACAATAACAACAACAACAACAATAACAATAACAACAAAACAATAACATCAATAACAAAAACAACAACAACAATAACAACAATAACAACAACATCAATAACAACAACAACACTAACAATAACAACAACATCATAACAACAACCAACAACAACAATAACAACAACAATAACAATAACAACAAACAATAACATCACTAACAAAAACAACAACATCAATAACAACAATAACAACAACATCAATAACAACAACAACACTAACAATAACAACAACATCAATAACAACAACAACAACAACAACAACAACAACATCATAACAACAACATCGTAACAACAACAACAATAACAACAACAACAATAACATCACTAACAGCATCAATAACAACAACACAATAACAACAACATCAATAACAACAACACTAACAATAACAACAACAACAATAACATCACCAACAACAACATCAATAAAAAACAGCAACAACAATAACAACAACAACAGCAACATCACTAACAACAACAACAACCAACAACAACATCAATAACAACAACACTAACAATAACAACAACAACAATAACGTCACTAACAACAGCACATCAATAACAACAACAACAATAACAACAACAACAATAACATCACTAACAACAACAACAATAACAACAACACTAACAATAACAGCAACAACAACATCACTAACAACAACATCGTAACAACAACAGCACTAAACAATAACAACAACAACAATAACATCAACAACAACAACATCCAGCAACAACAACCAACAACATCGTAACAACAACAACGCACAACAATAGCAACAATAACATCACTAACAACAGCAACATCAATAGCAACAACAATAGCAACAACAATAACAGTCACTAACAACAGCATCAATAACAACAACAACAATAACAACAACATCAATAACAACAACAACACCAACAATAACAACAGCAACAATAACATCACTAACAACAACAACATCAATAACAACAACAACAATAACAGCAACAACAATAACATCACTAACAACAACAACAACATCAATAACAACAACAACAATAACGCAACATCAATAACAGCAACAACACTAACAATAACAACAACAACAACATCAATAACAACAACAATAACAATAACAACAACAATAACATCACTAACAACAATAACAACAACAACAACAACAACAACAATAATATAAACATTACTAACAACATTTAACAATAACTAACACTGTACGTGGTTGAATGTCACTTTGTCCTCCATTAACGACCTTGTAACAACACGCACACGACGTACACAATGTGCACATAACGTTGTGTAAATACGTACATGAGGAATATGGTGTGTCTATGCCATTGTGTGGTCACGTACACGCTGTGCACGTGGTATTGTGTGAATGTGTACTTGACGTATGTACTGTTTATATGACGTTGTGTGGACACATTACAAGATGTGTACATTAAGGTGTGTTGACACGTACACGGGCATTGATGACGTACATGGTGTTTAAATGTTGTATATGAGATGAACACATGACGTGCATGGCATGTATGTCGTATATGGACACACACACACACACACACACACACACACACACACACACACACACACACACACACACACACACGTATAATGAAAGTGGAAAAACGAGATCCAATGGGCTAGCAGCAGTGTTGCCAGATTTATCCACTCCAACACTGGTGCCAGATCCTGTTATTGAAGTCTTTATTTATTATTATTATTATTATTATTATTATTATTATTATTATTATTATTATTGTTGTTGTTGTTATTGATGACTAATTAAATTATTATTATTGTTATTTATTATTTATTATTATTATTATTATCATTATCATTATTATTATTATTATTATTATTATTTATTATTATTACTAATAACAAACACTATAACTGATATTTGCAATCATTAACAAACATTGAAACTATTATTACTAAGATATTACTGAAGCGTAAGTAAGGCAGAAGATAATGTGTATTAAAACAACTTATTGTACAACATGTACTGTACATGCTATCATTGTATTCTCACTGTATCACTACTCTCACTCTATCACTACCCTCACTGTATCCTCTCTCACTGTCACTACCTCACTGTATCACTATCCTCATATCACTATCACTGTATCACTACCCTCACTGTATCACTACCTCACTGTATCCCTTCACTGTATCACTATCCTCACTGTATCACTACCCTCACTGTATCACTACCTTCACTTAATATCACTATCCTCACTGTATCACTACCTTCACTGTATCACTATCCTCACTGTATCACAATCCTCACTGTATCACAATCCTCACTGTATCACTACCTCACTGTATCACTATCCTCACTGTATCACTATCCTCTGTATCACTATCCTCACTGTATCACTATCATACTGTATCACTACCTCACTGTATCACTACCCTCACTGTATCACTACCCTCCTGTATCACTACCTCACTGTATCACTACCTTCCTGTATCACTTCACTGCACAACTCACTGTATCACAATCCTCCTGTCTACCCCTCACTGTATCACTACCTTCACTGTATCACTATCCTCACTGTATCACTACCTCTGTCACATCTCCTGTATCACAATCCTCACTGTATCCTGCTCTCACTGTATCACTACCCCTCACTGTATCACTACTCTCACTGTATCACTACCCTCACTGTATCACTATCTCCACTTATCACTATCCTTACTGTATCACTACCTCACTGTATCACTACCCTCACTGTATCACTACCCTTCACTGTATCTTATCCTCACTGTATCACTACCTTCCTTATCACTATCCTCACTGTATCTAATCCTCACTGTATCACAATCACTCACTGTATCACTACCCTCACTGTATCACTATCACCATGTATCACCTATCCTTACTGTATCACTACCCTCACTGTATCACTATCCTCACTGTATCACTACCTTCACTTGTATCACTACCTCACTGTCACTACCTTCACTGTATCACTATCCTCACTGTATCACAATCCTCCTGTATCTAATCCTCCTGTATCACTATCCTACTGTCACTACCCTCACTGTATCACTATCCTCACTGTATCACTACCTCACTGTATCACTATCCTCACTGTATCACTACCTTCACTGTATCACTATTTCACTGTATCACTCAAATCACTGTATCACTACCGTCACTGTAATACTACCTTCACTGCATCACTACCTTCACTGTACTACCTCACTGTCATCACAATCCTCCACAGCATCACACTCATCACTGCATCACTATCCTCACTGTATCACTATCATACTGTACATCACTACCCTCACATATCACTTACCATCACTGTCATCACTATCATCACTGTATCACATCACCTTCACTGTATCACTACACTTCACTGTATCACTACCTTCACTGTATCACTACCCTCCCACTGCATCCACATCCTCACTGTATCCCTACCCTCACTGTCACTATTCTCACTGTATCACTACCTTCACTGTATGCTACCTTCACTGTATCACTACCCGTCACTCTGTATCACTACCGTCACTGTATCTTCACCAGCATCACTATCCTTACTGTATCTCCGTCACTGTATCACTATCCTTACTGTATCACTACCTTCACTGTCACCACCTTCACTGTATCACCATCCTCACTGTATCCATGTATTCTGGGTTATCACTGTATCACCATATATCATCATCATCATCATCATCATCATCATCTCATCATCATCATCATCACCATCATCATCATCACCATCATCATCATCATCACCATCAACATCATCACCATCATCATCATCACCATCACCATCATCATCATCACCATCATCATCATCATCATCACATCATCATCCATCATCACCATCATCCATCATCACCATCATCATCATCATCATCATCCATCATCATCACCATCACCATCATCATCATACCATCATCATAACCATCATCATCATCATCACCATCATCATCATCATCACCATCATCATCATCATCACCATCATCATCATCATCACCATCATCATCATCATCATCACCACCATCATCATCATCACCATCATCATCATCATCACCACCATCATCATCATCACCATCATCATCATCATCATCACCATCATCATCATCATCATCATCATCATCATCATCATCACCACCATCATCATCATCATTCATCATCTCATCATCATCATCATCATCACCATCATCATCATCATCATCACCATCATCTCATCATCATCATCATCATCATCATCATCATCACCACCATCATCATCATCATCATCATCATCATCATCATCACCACCATCATCATCATCACCATCATCATCATCATCATCACCATCATCATCATCATCATCATCATCATCATCATCATCATCATCACCACCATCATCATCATCATCATCATCATCATCATCATCACCACCATCATCATCATCACCATCATCATCATCATCATCACCATCACCATCATCATCATCATCATCATCACCATCATCATCATCATCACCATCATCATCATCATCACCATCATCATCATCACCATCACCATCATCATCATCACCATCATCATCATCACCATCATCATCACCATCATCATCATCATCATCATCACCATCATCATCACCATCATCATCATCACTACTGCTTGAGGGTTACACACCACCTCACTAACCCACTGACCTACATCTGCTGTATAATAATAATCGACTCCTTTCTCTCTTAGGTTCAGGCCCAACCACATAACATCCTTCAAACATTAACAACCTCCCTACTCTCCCTACTTTTCTCCCTACTCTCCCTTCTCTCCGTACCCTCCCTACCTTCCCTACCCTCCCTAGGTATTCTCTCCCTTAAATGGATTAATATATCTTTAAAGGGAGTCGAACGTCATGCAGTCAGCTGATCGTCGTAGTAAATAAACAGCTAGTGGGGAGGGTGGAGGCTACGTCCTCTCGCCCCAGCTGACTGTGGCCCACATTCCTCCCCCTCA